>NC_135236.1:421568961-421868961 GCF_051348905.1 Ranitomeya variabilis | reverse complement strand
TATGGGGCCCCAGGCAGAGCACAGTGGCCCCAGGCAGAGCACAGGGGCCCCAGGCAGAACATGGGGCCCCAGGCAGAGCACAGGGGCCCCAGGCAGCATATGGGGCCCCAGGCAGAGCACAGGGGCCCCAGGCAGCATATGGGGCCCCAGGCAGAGCACAGCGATATTTTGGACCACTGTGCGGTGTTTCAGACCCCCTGTGTGATGTCTGGGGCCCTGTTCTTAAGTATATTAAAGATTAAAGTAACGTATATTAAAGTATATTATAGATCAAATTTGACACGTTTATGAGCACCATTGAGTGATATACTCAAGAATGACATAATTTTTCAACATCTTATGGTTTCAAACTGTAAACACTCAGAGTTTTTTTTACTTCAACCAGAAAACCTTAACGGTTCATAAAAAACTTGACTGTTCAGGATATGATAAAAGTCATAGTATTCTGAATCTTTAACTTATAAAGATACCTTTATATGGGGTGATTATTGGTTCCAGAGAGGCTTTCGGACGATAATCGTACACATGGCTGGTGACAGGACAATACAATATGTTTAAACGTTCAAAGGTAAACACTGATAACATTAAAATCTAATATATAATTGCCTAGAATACTACTTCCGGCAATTTGTGCCAACTTCCGTGGCTTTGTCCGGAGATAATGTCCGGAGATAAGTGACGTCACCAGCGTCCTACACCCGCTCAGGGTGGACAAAGATATATGCCTTCGTGGTGCGCGGCACTTTTCTGATTGGTTGCCGCCTGCCGCGAGCGACCAATCAGAAATGTGCCGTACTGTCAAGAATTGTCAAGAGCTGGTGAGTGCAGCCATTTTTTGTTCTTTCTTACTATTATTTATTAATTGTATTATTCTTACATTTGAATAAATAAAGTATATATGGATTCTAGACTCCCGATTCTTTAGAATCGGGCTGCCATCTAGTATATATTATAACGCTGATAGCGTCACTCTGTCCAAAGCCTTTATAGACTGCGCAAGCGCGACGCGTCTGCACAGTCTGGATCCCACAGTGTGACGCATCTGGGGAGGAGGATTGTGGCCCAGGAGATCGCGGTATGAGTAAGCACTGAACGCATACCGCGAACTCCGACGGAGAAGCAGAGATGCACCAGGAGGGTGAGTATGAAGGGGGAGGGTGAGCCATGCTATATTCACCTGTCCCCGTTCCACCGCCGGGTCTTCCGCATCCTCTGGCTGTGACGTTCAGGTCATAGGGCGCGATGACGTGGTCAGTGCGCGCCCCCTGCCTCAACAGTCACAGCCAGAGGACACGGATAACAGAGTGGCGCGCGGCGGTGGAACAGGGACAGGTGAATATCGCAAGTGCCGGGTGTGACAGGGCATGCGACAGAGCAGGAAGAGACACCACGCCAGTAATCAATCCAATAAAATTTATCGGAACAGGGAACTGGGACAACACAAATCAAAGTAATTCTGCAGCGTCCATAATTAGTCTACAATGAGTCCACACAAAGGGAGCAGATCCGGGGGTGCCACCTGGCTATCCGAAGCCAGGGAAAAGAAAAATAATCCTGGGATGGGTTTACTGGATCCAACAGATGAGGGACACAACACCATTCCACGTGGCAGCTTTTAACCCTCCACACACGGGCACCAGGATCTCGCCTCAGCATACGATCCCAGCCCTTCGCAAGTCACCACACAATTGAATCAGCCAACACATGAGTCTATTGTTCTGTGTCCTGGGATCCATCCCTCCATGAGGGAAAGCTCCCCCTTCTGGTTGTTGACTCAAGCCTGATTACATAGCAGTCCAGGGACACAGGCCGGGGGAGGGACACGCTGTTACACCGGGGGCCTTAGCCAGCGGCGACTCCAGCACCTGACCCCCATAGTGCGCTGGTGTTCCCGCCTGCTTAGGCACTCGGCGCCCAGCGATGAGAGGTGAGTCTGTCATTTTTTTAAAAAAAATCGCAGCAGCAGCATACGGGGCATATTATGCTATGGAGCATCTTATGGGGGCCATCAACGATGGGAGCAGCACATGACAGAATGGGGGCGCAGAATGGGTGCAGCACATTACAGAATGGGGCGCAGGATGGGAGCAGCATATGACAGAATGGGGGCGCAGGATGGGAGCAGCACATGACAGAATGGGCGCGCAGAATGGTTGCAGCACATGACAGAATGGGGGCGCAGGATGGGAGTAGCACATGACAGAATGGGGGCGCAGGATGGGAGTAGCATATGACAGAATGGGGGCGCAGGATGGGAGCAGCACATTACAGAATGGGGGCGCAGGATGGGAGCAGCACATGACAGGATGGGGCGCAGGATGAAAGCAGCACATGACAGGATGGGGGCGCAGGATGGGAGCAGCACATGACAGGATGAGGGCACAGGAAAAGAGTAGCACATGACAAGATGGAGGTGCACAAAACAGGATGAGGGCGCAGGATGGGGCTGCACATGACAGGAAGGGGGCGCAGGATGGGAGCAGCGTATGACAGGATGGGGGTGCAAGATGGTAGCAGCACATGACAAGATTAGGGGGCAGGATGGAAGAGGCGCATACCAGGATGGAGACCATATACCAATATAAATGCTCGCCACCCGGGCGTAGAACAGGTTCAATAGCTAGTGTGTGTGTGTATATACAGTATATATATATATATATATATATATATATATATATATCTAACGCCAAGAAGACCAAAAACGAACGGCACTGTCTGTGAAACGAGGTTATCCAAAAATTTCGGGTTCAGGTATTAATGAATAATAGTCCTAGCATCAGCCATGCATCAAGATCATAGGTGCTCTTCTGAAAATACACGAAAATCCATGACCATATGCAAGAAGAAAGAGAAGGCACTCACCGATCTAAAATTCCCAACTTTATTTCATCTTCATGTTAAAAAAATACTGACCCGTGGAAGCGCAAGCACAAACGGCCGTCGTCTATCCCTGCTCACAAGAACTCCGCTCCTCACTCCCCCGGCCATGGAATTTTTTTAACATTAAGATGAAATAAAGTTGGGAAATTTAGATCGGTGAGTGCCTTCTCTTTCTTCTTGCATATGGTTATATATATATATATATATATATATATACACTGTATATATATATAGTCTTTATATTGCAGAGAGAGATACATAGAAGAATAGCCGGTAATTCATTTGTCAGCCTCTCTAAAATCACTGCTGGAGCCGACAGGATAGAAGACATGGTTTACATACACTAAGTAGATGCAGAATAGTTAGATATGTACTGTATATATCAGTGATCAATACAATTAGTATAGTGTGTGTGCAAATTAGAGGACATGTATGTAATTAATAAATTATTTTTTGGGGAAAAAATGTTGTGGGCTCCCGCGTAATTTTCCAATCCAGAGAGGGAAAGCCAGCGACTGGAGGCCAATGTTTATAGCCTAAGAAGGGGTTAATACCCATGGATCTCCCCAGGCTATGAATATGAGCCCACAGCTGTATTTTTAGTGTTTACTGGCTATTAAAATAGGGTGGCCCCCCAAAAATGACATGGGGTACCCTTATAATTAAATTCCAGAAAAAGCTATGCAGACAGCTGCGGGCTGATATTCATAGCCTAGGAAGGGGCCATGGATATTGACCCCTCATGGCTACTAACACTAGCTCTCAGCCTCCCCAGAAATGTCGCATTTTTAAGATTCACCAATTTCAGCACTTAGCCTCTCTCTTCCCGCTGCCCTGTATCGGTGGTATATGGGGTAATAGTTTGGGGGTTGATGTGACCTTTATATTGTAAGGTCACATCAAGCCCGGCTTAGTAATGGAGAAGTGTCAAGAAGACACCTATCCATTGCTAATCCTATAGTTGTTACAAGTTCAATAAAGACGCAGCCAGGATAAAGTCTTTTAATGAAATAAAACACTAAACACAGTTTTTCATCCTTATTATCCAGCTAATACATACAACGCCCTTGTTCTCCTGTAATTAAAAAAAAAGAAACCCAACAATATACCATACCTATCAGTCGTTCTGTCCCACGCAGTAATCAATATCTGGGGAAAATACAGTTTGCAACTAGGAGCGGTGCTGAAATGCGATCGCCATGGCTGCAAACTACTGGGGAATGAGGAGATGCTACCAGTGCAGCTACATAGACTAGTGCTGATGTCACTGAGTCTGCCCTCCCTTCCGGCTTGAACTGCAATGAACTCTGCAGCGTGGGAAAATGAACTGGCATTTTCCCACGCTCCAGAGTTCAGCACGGGTCAGGCAGTCGGGGAGGGTAGACTCAGTGACTTCACTGCTAGTCACTGAGGCTACACTGGCAGCATCTCCTCATTCCCCAGTAGTTTGCAGCTGGGCTGGTAGCATCTTAGCACAGTCCTGGTTGCAAACTGTATTTTCCCCAGATATGGATTACTGCGTGGGACAGAAAGACGGACAGGTATATTGCTGTTTTTTTTTTATTCATTACAGGAGATCGAGGGCGTCTCATGGATTAGCTGAATAATAAAGATGGCAAAATGTGTTTATTGTTTTATTTAATTAAAAGACTTTATTCTGGCTGTGTCTTTATTGAACCTCTAACAACTATAGGATTAGTAATGGATAGCTGTCTTATTGACACCTCTCCATTACTAAGCCGGGCTTGATGTGACCTTACAATTCAAAGGTCACATCAACCACCCAACTATTACCCCATTGCCACCGCTACAGGGCAATGGGAAGAGAGAGGCTAAGTGCCATAATTGCCATAAATCATGCAGCTGCGTCAACAAAAACTAAATCTCTGAGCAGTCACAAATACTCGGAGATTTCCCGAGCAACAAGTATATTCGCTCATCACTATTAACTACCTGCAAAAAACACTTGATGAACTTTCGATAGTAGTTTGCAAACCCCAAGAACCGTTGCAAATAGTGATGAGCGAGTATACTCGTTGCTCGGGCTTTCCCGAGCATGCTCGGGTGGTCTCCCGAGTATTTGTGACTGCTCAGAGATTTAGTTTTTGTTGATGCAGCTGCATAATGTATGGCTGCTAGCCAGCCTGAGTACATGTGGGGGTTGCCTGTTTGCCAGGGAATCCCCACATGTAATCAAGCTGTCTAGTAGCTGTAAATCATGCAGCTGCGGCAAGGAAAACTAAATCTCTGATCAGACATAAATACTTGGAGACCACCCGAGTGTGCTCGGGAAAACCCAAGTAACGAGTATACTCGCTCATCACTAGTTGCAAACCCTTCAAGTCACGGGGCTGAACCCAATCACTAATTGCCTGCACCTTCTTGGGATCCATGTGAAACCCCTCATTGGAAACAATCAAACCCAAAAATGATAACTCCTGTACAAAAAATTAACATTTCAAATTTTGAAAAAAGGAGTTTTTCCCTGAGTCTATGAAGAACAGTACGCGAATAGTGAAAATCGGTTTCACTGTCAGGGGAGTAAACCAAGATGTCGTCAAGGTAAATAATCGCAAAGTGACCGATCAGATCAGCAAACACAATATCAATAAAATTTTGAAAAATGGCCAGGGGTGTTTGTTAGCCCGAAGGACATAAAAAGATTCTCAAAAAGAACTTCTCACGTGAGAAACGCCGTCTTCCACTCGTCTCCCTCTCAAACACTTATCCAATTATAGGCTCCCCACAAATCCAACTTTGAAAATCATTTGGCCCCAGACAATTGGTTACACAAGTCAGGAATGAGAGGAAGTGGGTAAGTTTTTCTCACAGTGATTTTGTTGAGTTCCCGAAAGTCGAGGCAAGGACTCAAACCAGCATCTTTTTTGTTTACAAAGAAAAAGCCAGCTGCCACAGGAGAAACATAAGGGCGGATATGCCCCTTACGAAGACTCTCGGCAATATACTCCTTCATGGCCAGCCGCTCAGGACAAGACAGATTAAATTGATGGCACAATTAAAAGATGGATGTGGCGGTAGAACCTCAGCCTCGCTTTCAGAGAACACGTCTTCAAAGACCTTCAGATACTCCGGAATAGCTTCCAGACCGACAGACAACACAGATACACACTTCAAGGACTTAGATAAGGACCATTGAACAATTTCCTCAGTAAACCAGTTAATAACAGGGTTTTGATGCTGTAACCAAGGCATTCCCGACACCAACCCACTATATTTGCCCACTTTGATGCTAATTCTGGTTCCCAGAACCCATTTGGGCCAGGCTGAAGAGACCTGGGTTTGATGCAGGGCATCACTTTCTGTGTATTTTAAGTGTCAGATCAGTGGCCCAAAGGCATTTAACCCCTTAAAAACATCAGATACTTATTCAAATCTGCGAAAATGAGATGTTTTCCCAGTTTGATGCCAATTCTGGTGCTCAGAACACATTTGGGCCAGGCTGGAGGAACCTTGGTTTGATGCAGGGCATCACTTTCTGTGTATTTTAAGTGTCGTATCAGTGGCCCAAAGGCATATAACCCCTTAAAAACATAAGTTACTTATTCAAATCTGTGAAAATGGGCTGTTGGCCCACTTTGATGCCAGTTCTTGTGCCCAGAACCCATTTGGGCCAGGCTGAAGGGACCTGGGTTTGATGCAGGGCATTACTTCCTGTGTATTTTAAGTGTCAGATCAGTGGACCAAAGGCATTTAACCCCTTAAAAACATCAGTTACTTATTCAAATCTGTGAAAATGGGCTATTTGCCCACTTTGATGCCAGTTCTTGTGCCCAGAACCCATTTGGGCCAGGCTGGAGAGACCTGGGTTTGATGCAGGGCATCACTTTCTGTGTATTTTAAGTGTCAGATCAGTGGCCCAAAGGCATTTAACCCCTTAAAAACATCAGTTACTTATTCAAATCTGCGAAAATGAGCTGTTTGCCCAGTTTGATGCCAATTCTGGTGCTCAGAACGCATTTGGGCCAGGCTGGAGGAACCTTGGTTTGATGCAGGGCATCACTTTCTGTGTATTTTAAGTGTCGTATCAGTGGCCCAAAGGCATTTAACCCCTTAAAAACATAAGTTACTTATTCAAATCTGCGAAAATGAGCTGTTTGCCCAGTTTGATGCCAATTCTGGTGCTCAGAACGCATTTGGGCCAGGCTGGAGGAACCTTGGTTTGATGCAGGGCATCACTTTCTGTGTATTTTAAGTGTCGTATCAGTGGCCCAAAGGCATTTAACCCCTTAAAAACATAAGTTACTTATTCAAATCTGTGAAAATGGGCTGTTTGCCCACTTTGATGCCAGTTCTGGTGCCCAGAACCCATTTGGGCCAGGCTGGAGAGACCTGGGTTTGATGCAGGGCATCACTGTCTGTGTATTTTAAGTGTCAGATCAGTGGCCCAAAGGCAATTAACCCCTTAAAAACATCAGTTACTTATTCAAATCTGTGAAAATGGGCTGTTTGCCCACTTTGATGCCAGTTCTGGTGCCCAGAACCCATTTGGGCCAGGCTGAAGGGACCTGGGTTTGATGCAGGGCATCACTTTCTGTGTATTTTAAGTATCAGATCAGTGGCCCAAAGGCATTTAACCCCTTAAAAACATCAGTTACTTATTCAAATCTGTGAAAATGGGCTGTTTGCCCACTTTGATGCCAGTTCTGGTGCCCAGAACCCATTTGGGCCAGGCTGGAGAGACCTGGGTTTGATGCAGGGCATCACTTTCTGTGTATTTTAAGTGTCGTATTAGTGGCCCAAAGGCATTTAACCCCTTAAAAACATCAGTTACTTATTCAAATCTGTGAAAATGGGCTGTTTGCCCACTTTGATGCCAGTTCTGGTGCCCAGAACCCATTTGGGCCAGGCTGAGGGACCTGGGTTTGATGCAGGGCATCACTTTCTGTGTATTTTAAGTGTCAGATCAGTGGCCCAAAGGCATTTAACCCCCTTAAAAACATCAGTTACTTATTCAAATCTGTGAAAATGGGCTGTTTGCCCACTTTGATGCCAGTTCTGGTGCCCAGAACCCATTTGGGCCAGGCTGAGGGACCTGGGTTTGATGCAGGGCATCACTTTCTGTGTATTTTAAGTGTCAGATCAGTGGCCCAAAGGCATTTAACCCCCTTAAAAACATCAGTTACTTATTCAAATCTGTGAAAATGGGCTGTTTGCCCACTTTGATGCCAGTTCTGGTGCCCAGAACCCATTTGGGCCAGGCTGAAGGGACCTGGGTTTGATGCAGGGCATCACTTTCTGTGTATTTTAAGTATCAGATCAGTGGCCCAAAGGCATTTAACCCCTTAAAAACATCAGTTACTTATTCAAATCTGTGAAAATGGGCTGTTTGCCCACTTTGATGCCAGTTCTGGTGCCCAGAACCCATTTGGGCCAGGCTGGAAATAACTGGTTTGGATGTGGGGCGCCTTGGTCTATATGTCAGCAGTGTGAGATCAGTGGTCCAAAGGCATTTAACCCTTTCTTCTGCGCTCTTTGGTGCCCACTTTGATGCCCATTTTTGTGCCAGTTTTATTGTTTTTGTAGCCGTTTTTAAGCGTATTCACATCAGGGCTCCTCGCTGCATTGTGTTTTATTATTGTGATGATTATTTTTTGTTGTTAAACCTATAAAAAAACAGAAAAGAAAAAATTGCCGAATAAGAAACTGAACGAATAAGAAACCAACTTCAGCCTCGTAGCATAGAACGAGGCAGCGGCAGTCTAGTCGGAAGGTGGCGGAATATGCATATCACATACTTGTGGTCACACGACCTCTCGGTGTCGCCACTGGCAAATCCTCAGAGCACATGGGGAGCGTGAGGGGAGGACTCACAAGTCTGCAGTTACACGGAGCGACTGTGGACTACTCATTTAAGAACTTCCATCTTTGGTGGGGATTCTGCTACTGAACTCTGTACATATATTGTGTGTGCACTCAGCCTTGACTGTTCTTACAAATGGCACCCTATGAATCCTGACAACTATGGGTAGAGACTTTTCAATAAAGATTTCTGAATTCAAACTACTCCCCTCCTTTCTTTCGAACCACGCACGTCCTGTCCCTGAGCCGGAAGTGACGCACGCTTTCCCGCTTGGCTCTCCTCAGTCCCTACAGTCGCCCAGCTCGCGGTGGAAGATGGCGGACGGAGTGGATCACATAGATATTTATGCGGACGTAGGAGAGGAGTTTAACCAGGTGCGAGCTCTTTTTACGACGTTCCGCCCGCGTCTATTGTGTGCCAGGGCGATAACTGCGTGCGGGGCGGCTCTTTTGTGAACGGTGTTCGTGCCGTGCTTCGGTCTGTGACTGAGCGCTCGCTTGTGGCAGTGTAGAGCGCCGTGTGCAGACAGTGGCTGCTGGCCTTTGTGCAGGCCGCGTGTGGGAGCAGGCCGCATGTGTGAGCAGCCGCGCGTCCTGCGCTCCAGCCCCGCCCCTCCGCCGGGCTCAGGAATAACAATGCGGGGCTGCACCCGGGAGCTGTTTGTCTTCTTACTACCACAGTACTGGAAATCCCATGTAAGAGGGCCATGGAGTGTGTCTAGGACCCTATTGATTTTAATTAAAGTGGTTGTTCATCTCTCAATTACTTTTTTTTTTTTTGTAAATACATGTATTTAGGTTTAAAAATAGTTTTCGAAGTTGGGTTTCATTACGTTTTTGTTGCACTTTTTGGCTTTTACAGGGTCTTCTGTTACCCTGCACATTTAACTACCGATAGGATCTCAGGAAAAGACAGATAAACACTGGGTATAGGACGCAGTGGGTGCAAATCTTTTAAAGCACAACATCGGCATTATTTTTCTTTTACCTTGAGGGTATGTGCACACGTCCGGATTTCTTGCAGAAACTTCCTGAAGAAAACCGGAAATTTTCTGCAAGAAATCCGCATTTTTTTTTTTGCGTTTTTTTTCCGTTTTTTTCGCGGTTTTTTTTAGCATTCTGCAAGCGTAATTAGCTTGCAGAATGCTAAAGTTTTCCAAGCGATCTGTAGCATCGCTTGGAAAACTGACTGACAGGTTGGTCACACTTGTCAAACATAGTGTTTGACAAGTGTGACCAACTTTTTACTATAGATGCTGCTTATGCAGCGTCTATAGTAAAAGAATGTTTAAAAATAATAAAAAAAATGCTTATACTCACCCAGACGATCTCCTCAGCGGCGTCCGTTCCTCTTCCTATAGCTGGTGTGTGCGCGCAGGACTTTCCATGACGTCGCGGTCATGTGAGCGGTCACATGACCGCTCACGACCAATCACAAGACAGTGACGTCATCACAGGTCCTTCCCCGCACACCAGCTATAGGAACCGAAGCGGCAGCATGCAGCGGTGAGGCGGGAACACTGCGGGGGACATCGAAGGTGAGTATAGGACTATTTTTTATTTTAATTCTTTTATTTTTGACCAATTATATGGTGCCCAGTCCGTGGAGGAGAGTCTCCTCTCCTCCACCCTGGGTACCAACCGCACATAATCTGCTTACTTCCCGCATGGTGTGCACAGCCCCGTGCGGGAAGTAAGCAGATCAATGGACTCCTAGGTGTGCGGAATCCCCGCAATTCCGCATTTTTAATGAACATGTTGCTTTTTTTTTCGCGGAAAAAAATCGCAACTTTTGCACAAAAAATGCAGAATACACTGTAAATAATAGGAGGCATATGTTAGCGTTTTTTTCGCGTTTTTATCGCGAAAAAACTCTGTGACAAAGACCGCAAGGTCGAAACGCGTAGCTCTCTTCACATGTGCTATGGCATTGTCCCAGGAGTGTGTCCTTTTCTATTTTAATATGTTGGATTAAAGTATCAAATTTTATGAAGAAGCTGGAACAATTTTTCTTTGTTGTTGGGATTCTACTAATGTAAGTTCCCTGTCCCTAGTAATATACTCACCAGCTGCCATATTCATCTGTTGATGCCGCTCCAGTCGTCTTCTGTCTGTGACATGTGCACACGTTCAGGATTTTTCGCGGTTTTTCGCTATAAAAACACGATAAAACCATGAAAAAACGCATACGTTAAGCAACCTATTATTAGAATGCATTCCGCCTTTTTTTTTTTTTGTGCACATGTTGCATTTTTTTCCGCGGCGGAAACGCATTCTGGAAAAAAAACGCAGCATGTTCATTCCTTATGCGGAAACGCGGGGATTCCGCACACATAGGAATGCGTTGATCTGCTTACTTTCCACATGTGGTTTTGCCCACCATGCGGGAAGTACCGTATTGTCCGGCATATAAGATGACTTTTTAACCCCTGAAAATCATCTCAAAAGTCCAGGGTCGTCTTATACGCTGGGTACGGCGTGTGCAGGGAGCGGTCCTGTATGGTTCCCAGGATCTGGAGGAGAGGAGACTCTCCTTCAGGCCCTGGGATCCATATTAATGCAAAAAAAAAGAATAAAAATATGGGATATACTTACCCTCCGATGGCCCGCGGCTCTCAGCGGTGCAAGCGGCGGCCTCCGTTCCTAAGGATGCATTGATCGAAGGACCTTCGATGACGTCACGTGACCGCGACGTCATCGAAGGTCCTTCGCTCATTGCATCCTTAGGAACGAAGGCCGCCGCTTGCACTGCTGAGAGCCGCGGGCCGTTGGAGGGTAAGTATATCCCATATTTTTTATTCTTTTTTTACATGACTATGGATCCCAAGGCCTGAAGGAGAGTCTCCTCTCCTCCAGACCCTGGGAACCATCCGCACCGCACACCAGAGGTGTCAAACTGCATTCCTCGAGGGCCGCCAACAGGTCATGTTTTCAGGATTTCCTTGTATTGCACAGGTGATAATTTAATCACCTGCACAGAATGATTCCAGCACCTTGTGGAATGCGAAGGAAATCCTGAAAACATGACCTGTTGGTGGCCCTCGAGGAATGCAGTTTGACACCTCTGCCGCACATGCCGTATAAGATGACTGGGCGTATAAGATGACCCCCGTCTTATACGGCGAGTATATCCCAAACTCCAAATTTTATATGGAAAAGTTGGGGGTCGTCTTATACGCCCAGTCGTCTTATACACCAGAAAATGCGGTAAGCGGATCATGTGCGGTTGGTACCCAGGGTGGAGGAGAGGGGACTATCCTCCAGGCCCTGGGAACCATATAATTGTTAAAAAAAAAATAATTAAAATAATAAATCATGATATTCTCACCTTCCCCGTCCCCCGCAGCCTTCCCGCTCCTCGCGATGCTTCCGTTCCCAGTCATGCTTTGCGGCAATGACCTGTGATGACGTGGGTCTCGCGAGACCTCTACGTCATCTGGGGTCAATGCCGCTAGGCATTATTGGGAACGGGAGGAGCGGGAAGGCTGCAAGGGACGCCGGAAGGTGAGAATATCATGATTTTTAATTTCTTTTTATTTTGTTTAACATTAGATCTTTTTACTATTGATGCTGCATAGGCAGCATCAATAGTAAAAAGTTGGTCACACTTGTCAAACACTATGTTTGGCAAGTGTGACCAACCTGTCGATCAGTTTTCCAAGAAATGCTACAGATCTCTTAGAAAATGCTAGCATTCTGCAAACTAATTACGCTTGCAAAACGCTAGTGTTTATCGGGAAAACGCATGCCAATTCCGCATGCGTTAATTCCGCATGCGTTTTTCCCGCAGCACCGTTGCGGAAATTTCTGTGGCAATTCCGGACGTGTGTACATCGCCTTATTGTGATTCTCTCCCGTGCCTTCTGGTCAGACAAAAGTTGCTTTCACAAGCTGGCGGCACAGGACCGTGGGGAAGAGCTGAAGACAGCGGCTGGTGATTGTAATGCTAGCATCACTTCACTGTTATTTTTTTTTATGTCAGGGCTGCAGTGATGCTAATTGCAGAAATTATTTTATCCAAACATATATGTATTTCTTTCTTTTTTTATCTTACAAACTATTAACTAATAGTAATGTCTGCCGAGATTGTCTTTCAATAAGCACCAGTACCCATATTCTGCTGTTTCCAGTGGTGGTCCTCTTCGGTGTCACGTGACTGCATTTGTGACCTGCCAAACCACACACTGTCCGCTATGTGCAGCAGGGAACAGTTTTCATATTTTATTAATGTATGTTTGTGAGACTAAAAATGAGAGCCTTGTTCTGAGTCTCATTGACTTGCATTGAAAAAGTAACCGCTGTTCCGCACAGAAAGCACTGGTTGAAAATACGGTCAGGTGATGCTGGAGCGCTACTGGAAACGGCACTTTATGGCGAGCAGGAAGTATTGCAAGACACTGCACACACATTACTAATTGCTGCTCCTTTAATTAAAAAAATCAACCTCTTTAACCCCCTCATGTCCCTGGGTATATTCGTGTTTTCGTTTTTCGCTCCCATCCTTCCCAGAGCCATAACTTTATTTATTTATTCGTCAATATTGCCATGTGAGGGCTTATTTTTTGCGGGATGAGCTGTACTTTTGAACGACATCATTGGATTTAGCATGTCGTGTACTAGAAAACGGGAAAAAAATTCCAAGTGTGGTGAAATTGCAAAAAAAGTGCAATTCCACACTTGTTTTTTGTTTGGCTTTTTTGCTAGGTTCACTAAAATCTAAAACTGATCTGCCATTATGATTCTCCAGGTTATTACGAGTTCATAGACACCAAACATGTCTAGGGTACTTTTTATCTATGTGGTGAAAAAAATTCAAATGTTTGCTAATAAAAACAAACAAAAATTGCGCCATTTTCCGATACCCGTAGCATCTCCATTTTTCATGATCTGGGGTCAGGTGAGGGCTTATTTTTTGTGTGCCGAGCTGACGTTTTTAGTGTTACCATTTTGGTGCAGATACGTTCTTTTGATCACCTGTTAATGCATTTTAATGCAATGTCGCGGCGACCAAAACAAACGTATTTCTGGTGTTTCAATTTTTTTTTTTTTTCTTTTTGTTATGCCGTTTAGCGATCAGGTTAATCATTTTTTTTTTGTTGATTAATCGGGCGATTCTGAACGCGGCGATACCAAATATTTGTATGTTTGATTTTTTTTTTTTTTACTACTTTTTTTTTAAACTTTTTTTTTTTTTTTACTTTTGCCATGTTTCAATAGCCTGCATGGGAGGCTAGAAGCTGGCATAACTCGATCGGCTCTGCTACATAGAGGTGATGCACAGATCACCCCTATGCAGCAGAATTACAACAGGGTAGCACTCATAGCAATTTGGCATCAACACCCATAGAGGGCTCAAGGAGACCTCTGGTTGTCAGCGACAAGCGCATTTCTGGCTGGATGCGCTAGTTAAATGCCGCTGTCAGCGTTTTACAGTGGCATTTAACTATTTAATAGCGGCGGGTGAATCGCGATTCCACCCTCCGCTATTGCGGGCACATGTCAGCTGTTCAAACAGCTGACATGTCCCAGCTTTGATGCGGGCTCTCCGCCGGAGCCCGCATCAAAGCAGGGGATCTGACCTTGGACGTACTATCCCGTCCGAGGTCAGAAAGGGGTTAATACATTCTCTCTGTATTATGAATTTTTATATTAAGTGGCATGCAAATTGCCTCTTCTGAGAAGAAGAGGACTTAACTCTATAGCGCCACCTGTTGGAAGTAGCGATCCTACAAGTCACAATCAACCCTTTAACGAGTCGTGCAATATGACTTAGGATAAAAGCCAAATCAGTATCTCAATTCGCAGACACGGTGTTTCGGGCTGTTGGCCCTCGTCAGTGCGAAGCATGAGAACTGATTTGGCTAGGTGAGAGGCTCTGGACTGGGGTCTAAGGGGTATCGTTTCTCCTTATGGAGAGTGACATACCATCTCTGGCTTGTCAAGGTAAGGAGGCTTATTCGCCATGCAATGCTCCTTGGGAAATATAATATGCAAATTGCCTCTTCTGAGAAGAAGAGGACTTAACTCTATAGCGCCACCTGTTGGAAGTAGCGATCCTACAAGTCACAATCAACCCTTTAACGAGTCGTGCAATATGACTTAGGATAAAAGCCAAATCAGTATCTCAATTCGCAGACACGGTGTTTCGGGCTGTTGGCCCTCGTCAGTGCGAAGCATGAGAACTGATTTGGCTAGGTGAGAGGCTCTGGACTGGGGTCTAAGGGGTATCGTTTCTCCTTATGGAGAGTGACATACCATCTCTGGCTTGTCAAGGTAAGGAGGCTTATTCGCCATGCAATGCTCCTTGGGAAATATAATATGCAAATTGCCTCTTCTGAGAAGAAGAGGACTTAACTCTATAGCGCCACCTGTTGGAAGTGGATCTTTTTCTGTAATTTTTTTGCCCAAAGTGTTATATACATATACTTGGAGAAAAAAAAATAATGTCACATTTAGGGTATGCGCGCACGTTGCGGAAAGGTGTGCTGATTTTTCCGCACTGATTTTGGTAAATCGGCACTGTGGATTTACTGTGGAATTACCGCGTTTTTGTGCGGATTCAACCTGCGGTTTTACACCTGCGGATTCCTATTTTGGAGCAGGTGTAAACCGCTACGGAATCCGCACAAAGAATTGACATGCTGCGGAATAAACAACGCAGCGTTTTCGCGCGTTTTTTTCCGCAGCATGTGCACTGCACTTGTTTTCCATAGGTTTACATGGTACTGTAAACTCATGGAAAACTGCTGCGAATCCGCAGCGGCCAATCCGCAGCAAAATCCACAATGTGTGCACATACCCTCAATTTGATAATGTTTTAATAGAAATGTGCAGAATTTTGAATGCAGCTCTGGGCTATGAAGAAGCTGTAATTTCATAGCTTTTTTTTATCTGTTTTCTGGCACCTTATCGATTTATGTAAATTGGTGTCATGTTAACATGGTAACTCCCTAGCATTTACTGTAGAAGATTGACAGATTTTTCTGGTGGTCACTTACGTTTAGACAGTCTGATAGTGTCAGTAAATGAGCAGATCTAGCTATAAATGGAAGCATTCAATGCATTTAGGCTACTTTCACACTAGCGTCGTTTGCAATACGTTGCAATGTGTCGTTCAGGAGAAAAAACGCATCCTGCAAAGTTGTCTGCAGGCAGCATTTTTCCCCATAGACTAACATTACCAACGTATTGCCACATGTCGCAAACGTCGTGCGACGGTTGCGTCGTGTTTTGGCGGACCGTCGGCACAAAAAAGTTACATGTAACTTTTTTTGCGCAACGTCCACCATTTTTGACCGCGCATGCGCAGCCGAAACTCCGCCCGCTCCTCCCCGGACCTTACAATGGGGCAGCGGAAGCGTTCGGTAGACTGCTTCTGCTGCCCACGTCGGGCATTTCTTTCACAGCATGCGTCGGCCCGACGCACTGCGACGGGCCCGTACCGACGCTAGTGTGAAAGCAGCCTTAGGGTCAAGAGTGTCTTGACACCAGCAAAAAGGGAGATTCTTGACTGTAAGGCTAAGTGCACACGTTGCAGAATTGCCGCGGAAATTTCCGCGGCAATTCTGCAGCTCTTGCCGCGGGTATAGCGCATGCGGAATTGGCATGCATATTCCCGCTAAAAACTAGCGTTTTGCAAGCATAATTAGCTTGCAGAATGCTAGCGTTTTCCAAGCGATCTCTAGCATCGCTTGGAAAACTGATTGACAGGTTGGTCACACTTGTCAAACATAGTGCTTGACAAGTGTGACCAACTTTTTACTATTGATGCAGCCTATGCAGCAGAATGTTAAAAATAATATAAAAATTAAAAAAAAATCGTTATTCTCACCTTCCGCAGACAGCCGATCTCAGCGGCTTCCGTTCCTATAGATGCTGTGTGTGAAGGACCTTCGCAGGTCCTTCACACACAGCATCTATAGGAACGGAAGCGGCCGCATGCACCGCTGAGAGGCGGGAAGACTCCGGGGGCCATCGAAGGTGAGTATATCACGATTTTTAATTTTATTTATTTTTATTTTTTTTACTAATTACATAGTGCCCAGTCCGTGGAGGAGAGTCTCCTCTCCTCCACCCTGGGTACCCAACCGCACATGATCTGCTTATTTCCCGCATGGTGGGCATAGCCCCATGCGGGAAGTAAGCAGATCAATGCATTCCTAGGTGTGCGGAATCCCCGCGATTCCGCAAATTTAATGAACATGCTGCATTTTTTTCTGGAATGTGATTCCGCTCAGGAAAACGACACAGCATGTGCACAAAAAATGCGGATTGCATTCTATTAAATAGGATGCTTAATGTGAGCGTTTTTTTCGCGGTTTTATAGCATTTTTATAGCGAAAAACCGCGAAAAAAACGCTAAAAATCTGCTACGTGTACACACAGCCTAAGAGCAGTGAGACTGAAACTATCTGCCCTAGGACGACATAAAGATACATTTGCTAAGAGCTTAAAAGGTGCATGCCTTTCTTGCAGTTGATGTTACTGCAGATTTTTCCATTGACAGTAGAAATTGTGAACTATGCAGAATTTTTTTTTTTTTTTTATTGAATCTGCCTTTTTTTTAGTCATTTTTATTCCAGTTGTTCCTTTGGAAATCCAGTTGTAGATACAATCCTTGGAGAGTACTAATGCAATGTTTGCACTGTTTGCAAACATTTCTGTATGAAAAATATTATATACTAGCTGTACTACCCGGCTTCGCCCGGGTTAATGACTGCTGTTAGCAAAATAGAATGTGTTAACAAAAATTTATTCTGCACGCAAAAACCACAAAACAAATAGATAGAAATGTAATTATTAAAAGGCAAAAACTAAGCTAATAGAAGCATTTCACAACATATATTAGCTTTGTTATACTGAGAATGTCTTTGTTGCCTACCGGTATATTAACCAATCAGAGCTCAGATTAATTAACTGTAGCAAAATAGAAGCTGAGCTGTGATTGATTGCTATTGGCAGCCTGATAAATCCCCAGCCAACAGGAAGCCCACCCCCTGGCAGTATATATTAGCTCACACATACACATAATAGACAGGTCATGTGACTGACAGCTGCCGTATTTCCTATATGGTACATTTGTTGCTCTTGTAGATTGTCAGCTTATTAAATCAGATTTTTATTTTTGAAGGATAATACCAGACTTGTGTGTGTTTTAGGGCGAGTTTCATGTGTCAAGTTGTGTGTGTTTAGTTGCGTGTGGCAACATGCATGTAGCGACTTTTGTGAGATGAGTTTTGTGTGGTGACATGCGTGTAGCAACATTTTGTGTCGAGTCGCATGTGACAGGTTAGTGTAGCAAGTTGTGTGCTGCAAGATTTGTGCATGGCGAGTTTTGCGCGTGGCGAGTTTTGTGTGGTGCATTTTGAGTATGTGCAAGTTTTGTGTGAGGCAACTTTAGCATGTGTTGCAACTTTTGTACATGTGGCAATTTTTCTGTGTGTGCAAGTTTTGCATGAGGTGAGTTTTCCATGAGGTGAGTTTTGCACGTGTGGCGAGTTTTGCGTGAGCCTAGTTTTGCATATGGCGAGTTTTGCATGTAGCGAGTTTTGCGCGGTGACTTTTGTGTTTCGACTTTTATGTGGCGAGGTTGGTGTGTGTGTGGTGAAATGTGTGCTGAGGGTCGTATATGTGTTCAAGCACGTGGTAGTGTGTGTCGCATTTTGTGTTTGTGTTCATATCCCCGTGTGTGGTGAGTATCCCATGTCGGGGCCCCACCTTAGCAACTGTACGGTATATACTCTTTGGCGCCATCGCTCTCATTCTTTAAGTCCCCATTGTTCACATCTGGCAGCTGTCAATTTTCCTCCCAACACTTTTCCCTTCACTTTTTCCTCATTATGTAGATAGGGGCAAAATTGTTTGGTGAATTGGAACGCGCGGGGTTAAAATTTCACCTCACAACATAGCCTATGACGCTCTCGGGGTCCAGACGTGTGACTGTGCAAAATTTTGTGGCTGTAGCTGCGACGGTGCAGATGCCAATCCCGGACATATACACAAACATACATACATACACACATTCAGCTTTATATATTAGATATACCTGTATGTAATCTCCTGTATATAGTATATACCTGTGTGTCATCTCACCTATATATAGTATATATGTGTGTCATCTCCTCCTGTATATAGTATATACCTGTATGTCATCTCCTCCTATACATAGCATATACCTGTATGTCATCTCCTCCTGTATATACTATATACCTGTAGGTAATCTGCTCCTGTATATAGTATATACCTGTGTGTCATCTCCTCCTGTATGTAGTATGTACCTGTATGTCATCTCCTCCTCTATATAGTATATACCTGTGTCATCTCTCCTGTATATAGTATATATCTGTGTGTCATCTCCTCCTGTATATAGTATATACCTGTGTGTCATCTCCCCTGTAAATAGTATATACCTGTGTGTCATCTCCTCCTGTATATAGTATATATCTGTATGTCATCTCCTCCTGTATTAGCCCTCGTTCACACGTTATTTGGTCAGTATTTTTACCACAGTATTTGTAAGCTAAATTGGCAGCCTGATAAATCCCCAGCCAACAGTAAGCCCACCCCCTGGCAGTATATATTAGCTCACACATACACATAATAGACTGGTCATGTGACTGACAGCTGCCGGATTCCTATATGGTACATTTGTTGCTCTTGTAGTTTGTCTGCTTATTAATCAGATTTTTATTTTTGAAGGATAATACCAGACTTGTGTGTGTTTTAGGGCGAGTTTCGTGTGTCAAGTTGTGTGTGTTGAGTTGCGTGTGGCGACATGCGTGTAGCAACTTTTTGTGTGTCGAGTCGCATGTGACAGGTTAGTGTAGCAAGTTGTGTGCAGCAAGTTTTGCGCATGGCGAGTTTTGCGCGTGGCGAGTTTTGTGTGGTGCCTTTTGAGTATGTGCAAGTTTTGTGTGAGGCAACTTTTGCATGTGTTGCAACTTTTGTGCATGTGGCAATTTTTCTGCGTGTGCAAGTTTTGCGTGTGGCGAGTTTTCCATGAGGTGAGTTTTGCACGTGTGGCGAGTTTTGCATGTGGAGAGTTTTGCGCGTGGCGAGTTTTGAGAGGCGACTTTTGTGTTTCGACTTTTATGTGGCGAGGTTGGTGTATGTGTGGTGAAATGTGTGCTGAGGGTGATATGTGTTCGAGCACGTGGTAGTGTGTGGCGCATTTTGTGTGTGTGTTCATATCCCCGTGGTGGTGTGGTGATTATCCCATGTCGGGGCCCCACCTTAGCAACTGTACAGTATATACTCTTTGGCGCCATCGCTCTCATTCTTTAAGTCCCCCTTGTTCACATCTGGCAGCTGTTAATTTGCCTCCAACACTTTTCCTTTCATTTTTTCCCCATTATGTAGATAGGGGCAAAATTGTTTGGTGAATTGGAACGCGCGGGGTTAAAATTTCGCCTCACAACATAGCCTATGACGCTCTCGGGGTCCAGATGTGTGACTGCAAAATTTTGTGGCTGTAGCTGCGACGGTTCAGATGCCAATCCCGGACATACATACACACACACACACACACACACACACACACACACACACACACACACACACACACACACACACACACACACACACACACACACACACACACACACACACACACACACACACATACATCACACACACATACATCACACACACATACATCACACACACATACATACACACATTCAGCTTTATATATTAGATTTTATTACAAATATATATATTTACCACTAGGGGGAGCATTTTCCGTTTTAGACCGCAAGCAGCTATAGTGAGACTTACCAGCTTTACTGTTAGCTGGAAAATTGGGGCAGTACCTGCTGACATCACCATTTCCCTCCCCTTTTCGGTGGTCTAATATCCCTGGGGCAGAATGAAGAGCAGCATCACAGGGCAGAGCCATTTTGTGTGTGACTGCCCTGTGATCTGCTATCACCAGCAGTTACTGCATCAGAAACACAGCTGTAGAGTTTACAGAAGAGCAGAAGAGAGTGGGCTCAGCAGCATGGTGGACTGGAGGAAGATAGAAGTGTTGTGTGTGTTAGTGATGTGTCTTTCGTGAACGAGCCAATACAAAGAGCCGGCTCCCTGCTGTGAATGAAAGGAGTCGGCTCTGCAGCGTGAGTGAGCCGTGTCTTTTTTTTCTTTTTTTTTTCTTTCTTGTCTGGGCCTGGCAGAGTTACCATGTGACCCAAAGAAAGGCGCAATATTAAGGTACCTTCACACTGAACAACTTTCCAACGAGAACGACAACGATCCGTGACGTTGCAGCGTCCTGGATAGCGATATCGTTGTGTTTGACACGCAGCAGCGATCTGGATCCCGCTGTGATATCGTTGGTCGGAGCTAGAAGGCCAGCACCTTATTTCGTCGTTAGGTCGGTGTGTATCGTCGTGTTTGACAGCAAAAGCAACGATGCCAGCAATGTTTTACAATGGTAACCAGGGTAAATATCGGGTTACTAAGTGCAGGGCCGCGCTTAGTAACCCGATATTTACCCTGGTTACCAATGTAAAAGTAAAAAAAAAAAACCAGTACATACTCACCTTCTGATGTCTGTCATGTCCCCCGGCGTCCGCGCTGCTGCTCAGAGCTTCCTGCACTGAATGTGTCAGTGCCGGCCATAAAGCCGAGCACAGCGGTGACGTCACCGCTGTGCTCTGCCGGCCCTGACACATTCAGTGAAGGAAGTTCTGAGCAGCAGCGCGGACGCCGGGGGGCGTGACAGACATCAGAAGGTGAGCATGTACTGTTTTTTTTTTTTTTTACTTTTACATTGGTAACCAGGGTAAATATCGGGTTACTAAGCGCGGCCCTGCACTTAGTAACCGGATGTTTACCCTGGTTACCCAGGTGCTGCAGGGGGACTTCGGCATCGTTGAAGACAGTTTCAACGATGCCGAAGTCGTTCCCCTGATCGTTGGTCGCTGGAGAGAGCTGTCTGTGTGACAGCTCCCCAGCGACCTAAACAGCGACGCTGCAGCGATCGGCTAGTTGTCTATATCGCTGCAGCGTCGCTGAGTGTGACGGTACCTTTACACTGGCTTGAGTGGCTTCCTCCCTGGTATGTGACTGTGTAGGAGGAATGACAAATTGTATGTTCATCATCATCATCTGCAATGACCTGTGAGTTACCTTTTGTCCCAAATAAAGATACACTTTACTGTGGCCTCATCCATGGCTTATATACATATATGGTACTAGATGGTGGCCCGATTCTAACACATCGGGTATTCTAGAATATGCATGTCCACGTAGTATATTGCACAGCCCACGTAGTATATTGCCCAGCCACGTAGTATATTGCCCAGCCCACGTAGTATATTGCCCAGCCCACGTAGTATATTGCCCAGCCCACGTAGTATATTGCCCAGCCCACGTAGTATATTGCCCAGCCCACGTAGTATATTGCCCAGCCCACGTAGTATATTGCCCAGCCCACGTAGTATATTGCCCAGCCCACGTAGTATATTGCCCAGCCCACGTAGTATATTGCCCAGCCACGTAGTATATTGCCCAGCCACGTAGTATATTGCCCAGCCACGTAGTATATTGCCCAGCCACGTAGTATATTGCCCAGCCACGTAGTATATTGCCCAGCCCACGTAGTATATTGCCCAGCCCACATAGTATATTGCCCAGACAGTAACAGGTTAAAAAAGTTAAAATAAAAAATAAACATATACTCACCTTCCGAGGGAGCCCTTGTAGTCCTGTCGCCTGTGTGCAGTGCACGCGGCAGCTTCCTGTCCCAGGGCTGGATGCGCGCAGGACCTGTGATGACGTCGCGGTCACATGACCGTGACGTCATGGAAGGTCCTTCTCGCATACCATCCTTGGCACTGGAGCCTGCCGCTTGCACTGCCGAGGAGAGGACACGACGACGGAGGGTAAGCATAGCAGGTTTTTTTTATTATTTTTAACATTACATTTTTTTTACTATTGATGTCACATAGGCAGCATCAATAGTAAAAAGTTGGGGACACACAGGGTTAATAGCAGCGGTTACGGAGTGCGTTAAACACGGCATAACGTGGTCCGTTACCGCCGGCATTAACCCTGTGTGAGCGCTGACTGGAGGGGAGTATGTAGCGGGCACTGACTGCGGGGAGGAAGGAGCGGCCATTTTTCCGCCGGACTGTGCCTGTCGTTGGTTGGTCGTGGCTGTCTGTGCGGCCTCTCCGGGACCGTGGGTGATCTGTACAGCCTCTCCGGGGGGGTCTGTACAGCCTCTCCGGGGGGTCTGTACAGCCTCTCCGGGGGGGGTCTGTACGGCGTCTCCGGGGTCTGTACGGCCTGCCGGGGGTCTTTGTGTCTGTGCAGGCATCGTCCGATGGGACTACAAGTCCCATCGGACGATGCCTGCTACACTAACAGTGATTGACACATTAGCCAATGATGGGACAGTAGTAGTCCCATCATCCGGCTAATGTGTTGAATATAAAAAAAAATGCTCCGTACGTGCTCCGTACGTGCTCCGTAGTGCTCCGTACGTACGTGCATGCATACATACGTACATGCTCTGTACATGCATACATACATACATACATGCTCCGTACATGCATGCATACATACATACATACATTCATGCTCCGTACATACATTCATGCTCCATACATACATTCATGCTACATACATACATTCATGCTCCATACATACATACATACATTCATGCTACATACATACATTCATGCTCCATACATACATACATACATACATACATTCATGCTCCATACATACATACATTCATGCTCCATACATACATACATTCATGCTCCATACATACATACATTCATGCTCCATACATTCATGCTCCATACATACATACATTCATGCTCCATACATACATACATACATTCATGCTCCATACATACATTCATGCTCCATACATACATACATACATACATTCATGCTACATACATACATACATTCATGCTCCATACATACATACATTCATGCTCCATACATACATACATTCATGCTCCATACATACATACATTCATGCTCCATACATACATACATTCATGCTCCATACATACATACATTCATGCTCCATACATACATACATACATTCATGCTCCATACATACATACATACATTCATGCTCCATACATACATACATACATACATACATTCATGCTACATACATACATTCATGCTCCATACATACATACATACATACATACATACATTCATGCTCCATACATACATACATACATACATACATACATTCATGCTACATACATACATACATACATACATACATACATTCATGCTCCATACATACATACATACATACATACATTCATGCTCCATACATACATACATACATACATACATTCATGCTCCATACATACATACATTCATGCTCCATACATACATACATTCATGCTCCATACATACATACATTCATGCTCCATACATACATACATTCATGCTCCATACATACATACATACATTCATGCTCCATACATACATACATACATTCATGCTACATACATACATACATTCATGCTCCATACATACATACATACATACATACATACATTCATGCTCCATACATACATACATACATACATACATACATACATTCATGCTCCATACATACATACATACATACATACATACATACATACATACATACATACATTCATGCTCCATACATACATTCATGCTCCATACATACATTCATGCTCCATACATACATTCATGCTCCATACATACATTCATGCTCCATACATACATACATACATACATACATACATACATACATACATACATACATACATTCATGCTCCATACATATAGACATACAGTGTTAGGTTGAACAATTAATAAAATGTTCAATTCTCTAGTTGCCTACTCCTGGCCTAATGGATATTGATCATGTGCGCACTAAAGAAATACACCGGACACAGTCAGATGTAAACTCCTTGATCAATCTGTGGCTCAGCTCCAAGGGGACCTTTATTTGGCTTAAAACACAAGCTTATACATTTCCTGTAAGGGGGCTCGGTTAGCTGTAAAATGGGAGTGATCGGATGTATTTCATTGTTTAGTGGGTTGGGCAATGAGCAAGTCCATAGGCGGATCCATGAGGTCATCAGGGTGGGTTGGTCCATGAGGTCATCAGGGTGGGCGTCACTGTGGGTGGATCCATGAGGTCATCAGGGTGGGCGTCATCTTGGATACTAGCACACACGTCTGCTGATACAGGAAATGGCAGCCATCTTTAGGGTCTTATTGATCATCTTGGATACCAGCACATGGTGTGCTGATACAGGAAATGGCAGCCATCTTTAGGTTCTCACGTTGATCTGAGGAAACTTATGTAAGGTTAAACAGTACATGTTATGGGTCTTGAGGTTAATTAAGTATTTGATCTTATGGCTCTCCTCAACAGCAGTACATATAACATAGAGTATATACTCACCGTTACTTGTCACTTTGTTCCCCGAAGCCAGTGTCATCTGTAAAAAAAATATGAAAAAAACAAACAACCAATATACTACCTGTCCGCAGAAATCCACGAGTGTCCCACGACGATCTCCCGTGGAGAGCAGCAGCATCAGATAAAAAACCGGATCCGGCGGGAAAAACCGGATCCGGCGGAAAAAAGGAACTGACAAAAAAAACGGATCCGGTGACAAAAAACCGGATCCGTCGACAAAAAACGGATCCGGCAGGGAAAAACGGATCCGGTGTGGAAAAAAACAGATCCGGTGGAAAAACGGATCCAGCGGGAAAAAACGGATGCGGCGTGGAAAAACGGATCCGGAGGGAAAAAACCGGATCCGGCGGGGGAAAAAACGGATCTGGCGGAAAAAAACGTATCCGGCGAAAAAAAAATCGGATCCGGAGGGAAAAAATGGATCCGGCGGAAAAAAACAGATCTGGCGGAAAAAAACAGCATGCGCTGCCAAAACTCCGCCCCCTCCTTCCAGACTTCAGAATGGGCAGCGGATGTGTTGAAAAACTGCATCCGCTGCCCACGTCGGGCACAAATTTCACAACGTGCGTCGGTACATCGGCCCGACGCATAGCGACGGACCCGTACCGATGCAAGTGTGAAAGAGGCCTTTATGAGCGTTGAATTAAAAAAGAAAAAAGAAAAAAACGGTGTGCGCTCCCGTGCAATTTTCTGTGCCAGAGGGGGAAAGCCGGGGGCCAATATCTGTAGCCTGCTATGAATATCAGCCCGCAGCTGTCTGCGTAGCCTTTACTGGCTATTAAAATAGGGGGACCGCAAAAAAAAAAAATTACGTGGGGTCCCCCTATATTTTATAGCCAGAAAGGCTACGCAGACAGCTGCGGGCTGATATACATAGCCTAGAGAGGGGCCATGGATATTCCCCCCCCCCCCCCCGGCTACAAATACCAGTCCGCAGCCGCCCCGGAATGGCGCATCTGTAAGATTCGCCAATTCCGGCACTTAGCCCCTCTCTTCCCACTCCCGTGTAGCGGTGGGATATGGGGTAATAAGCGGTTAATGTCACCTTGCTATTGTAAGGTGACATTAAGCCGGGTTAATAACGGAGAGGCGTCAATAAGACGCCTGTCCGTTATTAATCCAATAGTAAGAAAGGGTTAATAAAACACACACGTTAGGAAAAAGTATTTTAATATTCTTCATTTCACCATACTTACCATACTTCAGCGCCTGCAAAAAACGTAAAATAATAAACCGTATACTACCTGTCCGCCGTAGTCCAATTAATAACGAGTGTCCCACGACGATCTCCCCTATAGAACAGTGACATCGGGTGATGTCACTGCTCTATAGGACCCTCAGTGACACACTGACAGGAGACAAAGGCTCCTGCAGTACATCACTGAGGGGTTACCTTAGGACAAAGTCTCACTTTATGCCAATTGCTGCCTGGGAAAATTTATCATACAGCAATAGCATAAAGTGAGACTAGGGACTTTTTTTTCTTTACAGCGGCGGAGGAATACAGTGGTGGAAGGATACCTTCCTGCCGTCATTGTGTTCCTGGAGAGCAGTCGCATTATCTGATGCTGCTGCTCTCCATGGGAGATCGTCGTGGGACACTCCTGGATTTCTGCGGACAGGGAGTATATTGGTTGTTTGTTTTTTTCATATTTTTTACAGATGACACTGGCTTCGGGGAACAAAATTACAAGTAATGGTGAGTATGTAATCTATGTTTAATGTACTGTATGTCTATATGTATGTCATGTATGTAGCATGCATGTATGTAGCATGCATGTATGTAGCATGCATGTATGTAGCATGCATGTATGTAGCATGCATGTATGTAGCATGCATGTATGTAGCATGCATGTATGTAGCATGCATGTATGTAGCATGCATGTATGTAGCATGCATGTATGTAGCATGCATGTATGTAGTTTTTTTTTTTTTTTTCATTCAACACATTAGCCGGATGATGGGACTATTACTGTCCCATCATTGGCTAATGTGTCAATCACTGTCAGTGTAGCAGGCATCGTCTGATGGGACTTGTAGTCCCATTGGACGATGCTTGCACACACGCATAGAGACCCCCCCACGCCGCACAGAGAGGGAGAGCGACACGGGGAGAGTGCAGCTTAACGGAGATCACTGGGACTGTGTGCAAGTGGGGAGGCGGAGACCTAGCAGGAGAAGCACCCAGGGAGGGCAGCGTGTGAGAGCAGAGGATGTTGTCTGCTCAGAACGTGCAGTGCCTGGAGTACAGACAGAGGAGCAGGGAGGTAAATCACCCGCACTCCCCACTCTCCTGGCTCCAGTCAGCGCTTCTGTCCTGCGATAGAGAGCAAGTGGAGCTGGGCAGATAGCACTGGGCTATAGTAAAATGGCGGCTAGTCACACCTACAGCAGTGAATTGTGCAGCCCACAGAGGCGTGCCCAGCTCACTGCTAATGCTGCTCCAATCTTATAGATAGGGTCAGCGCCGGTCTATTATCTCCTATGTCCATGGGGTGCCGTAAAATGACACTGCTAGTGTCGTGCTACTGCTGTGAAACCAAGATGTCAGCCCCCAGTTCCTTCTTTCTACTGGTATAACACACGAAATCTGTTTTACATGCATTCAAATCTTGGTTATAACAGCATGTTATGCTACATTACATTGATTAATGAATGATCTACAAACGCGGTACCTTACCTTTAATGTGGTCACACATTGTCCAGTTGAAACAAGTTATCACCTGTTGATCGGCAGGGGACCAACTGTTGGGAACTGCACCGATTGTAACTTTTATCCCTGTTACATTTTCCATTAGAAAACTAGTTTTTGAACATCTAAAAAAACCCGCTGCATATACCCCAGCAGTGCGCTACAGTGATTGTCTTTCTAAAGTAAAGAGCTTATAGGGCTAAGTGTACACTGCGTCCGTGTGCCTAGCCTACTGTATTCTTCGGGAGCTTTTCACAATGCATAATGGAACATTGCCATAGGTCTCCATTTACTATACGAAGGAAGTGCTTTCCTATGTTACAGAGGTTTACTGCAAAGAAATGTAAACCATGTGGTGTACACATCTTTACAATGGGTATCAATGGTGTACAAATGCCTTGGCATAAATCCTGACTGTGTCCATTATCGGACTCCTACCTCCTGAACATATGCAGCCAACAATGGCTACAAACAGTGTGTGCCTAGCCTTAGTACTGTGCTCCTTGCCTTGGAGACTGGCCACCGCTGTGGTGGCCAGTAACCTCACATCCTGATAACAGATATGTTTGATAATCACTAAATTGCATAGTGGCTTGTTTTTACAAGCACTTGACAATTTTACCTATTTATGATAATGAGAATAGTCCTTTAATTCCAGCATTAAGCCTAGCCTAGTAATGGCGGAGCTAATTTAGTCTTTTTTTGTTTGTGACCATTCGCTTTTTATTGCTTTCACTGTCCAATTTTTTTTTTATTCATGTAAATCTACCAACTCTGATTCACTCTAAGTGTAAGTACTCTTCCCTTGTAGGAAGCAGAATATGGGGCACATGAGCAGATTGAGCTGTATGAAGATGTCATCTCGCCTTCTGCAAATAACGGAGATGCTCCTGAAGATCGAGACTATATGGACAACCTTGCAGCATCTGTCTCTGATGATGTAGTGAAAGGGTCAGCACCCAATGTTATATTTACTTATCCAGGAAAAAGAATTGCTCTGTATATTGGAAATCTAACATGGGTAAGTATGTTTGTCATGAGCAATGAATGAGTAATTGTCTTTTCAGCCTCAATACAAGTACAATGAATGTGTTTTTAAAGGGAACCTGTCACCAGGAAAAACGCTATTAACATACAGATATTGGGTAAATCTGCACATTAACAGCCCTATTAACCTGCCCGACACCTGCACTTAGCTGAATTCTGGAGGGAGAAAATGAACTTAATTCCTCCTGCAGCGTTCCGGTTTCAGTCACCCGTCTCAAAGAGGCAGCTGTTACCCGGGCCCTGACTGGCTCTGCTTTGGTGACAGGTTCCCTTTAAACGTTCTTTGGGACTACAAACACCAAGCAACAGCACCCTGCAATTGTTAAATATATGATTTCCACTGTTGGTACACAAGTAAAAAAGTGAGGTTCTTGATCAAAGTGAGCCCAACTGCTAATGACGAAACAATATTTCAGATACGACCCTAAACTAAACACTCACTTCGGTGCCTAGACCTCAGATACATAGAATTCCGGCATACTTTGCTATTATTAGAGGGAACCTGTCACCCCCAAAATCGAAGGTGAGCTACGCCCACTGGCATCAGGGGCTTATCTACAGCAGAGGGGAGAAGCAGGGGTGTAGCGAGAAGAGAGGTGGCTTAGCCGGGCAGCAGAGTTGAGGACAGACTGGAGTGGTGCAAGGGAGTTAGCGGGGAGGCCACATAGGAGGGTGTTACAGTAATCGAGGCGGGAGATGATGAGGGCATGCACAAGAGTTTTAGCAGATTGTGGGGTGAGGAAGGGACGGATTCTGGCAATATTTTTGAGCTGGAGGCGACAGGAGGTTGTATTGATGCGAGACACTCGCATCACACTCGCAAGTGTGACCCCTGCCTACCACTGACATTCATGTAGCCTTGCATGGTGTGTTAATTGGAATTTTATTGAGCGAGCAATCCCTTGTAAATTGTTTTTACATGTATATTGAAATTTCACCTTTTTATAATAAAATATTTGCAAATATATACTCACTTCAGTGTCCGAAGCAAAAAAAAAAAAATTGAATTCCTACAGAACTCCATTCTCACAAGTGAGAGTACAGTATGTCTTTAACCTACCGCTGACTCCTGAGCTAAGCATCTGCTCCCCTTCCAAGATTTGCAAGGAAGCCAATGCTTATATAATTCATTTAAATTAAAAACATGACTGACTGCCATCATGCACCTAATGTTACAATCATACTATCAGTATTTGGTCAGTATTTCACCTCAGTATTTGTAAACCAAAACCAGGAGCGAGGCAAAAATCGAAAAGTGGTGACGTGTTTCCATTATACTTTTCCTCTGACTGTTCCACTCTTGATTTTGGCTTACAAATACTGATAGTGTGACCGGAGCCTAAAGTTCTGACTCCTGCTTCCCACAGTTTGGGCAGCATGAATCCTATACATATCTAATGTCCATTTAGGTATAATACCAACCTCAAATTAATCAGAATACACAAAATCAGAATACACAAAATCCCATGTATGTTCAACAGGGATAAAGAGTCATAGGCAAAAAAAAAAGTATTAAAATATATATTTTATTCAGAAATAGTTACAAAAAATGTAAAATATAAAACAAGGGGAAATTCTCAAAAATTAGCTGGTAGTGAAACAAGGACCAGGGATAGTAACTAGTAGCAGCAGGTAAATCACAGACACTGTTTGCTGATTAGATCTTGTAAAGTAAAAAACCACATTAAACAGTGTTTATATTAATAAAGTGCATAGTGCTGTTATATTTTCAAAACCCTGTCACATGCGGAAATATAGCAAAAACCTGCCACATTAGTGAAGGACTGCGATACTTGCAATAATAATGTCTCTCCTGGACGCTGGCAAACCTCAGCTATACCCCGGCAGCGGCGTTTAGCCTAACTAGCTTCCTCAATTGGGAGCTCTGATGTATGTAGGGTCCTCCTGAATGTCTGCCAACAAACCTTGTCAAGGGAAATGAGGGTCTGGTAGTTTGAATTTTAAATTCCCCCCTTTTTTCATTCTCAGGGGAAATAGACTGCTTCCAGGGGTGTCTGCTTATGTTGCTTGCCTGCTTAGCCAAACTGAACTTGCCTATATATTGTGGGTTAGCCAAATGGGTATTCAGCCTCCAGCTATCATTGTGTGCACCTTAACATTTGTATTTCTACTTGAATCTTAAGTTGTTTGTGTTTCGTCCTATTTTCAGTGGACAACGGATGAGGACTTGACTGATGCGGTTCACTCTCTGGGTGTTAATGATATTTTGGAAATAAAATTTTATGAAAATCGTGCAAATGGCCAGTCGAAAGGGTGAGTTGAGATATTCTATTAAAATAAACACCTCTGAAAATTGATATGCAAAGTAATTTTCAGCTCTAGATAAAGACCCCTAAATGTGACACTGACATAGTTTGATGGTGAATTGTGCCACCTTACACTCCCCAGGTTACACTGGTGATGACATCGGAGAATCCTCACACCGCGCTCTGCTCGTGATGTCAGGATTTATAAGTCTGCAGACTTGTAGCTTAAGACAGGACAACCCCTTTAAAAAAAAAAAGTGTCTTTGTAGATGCTATTATGTATAGTAATGCTTGTGTTTCTTTTTTTCCGCAATCTGCTCACAAAGGTTTGCACTGATTTGTGTTGGTTCGGAGTCTTCGTCAAAGAAGCTCATGGATTTGTTACCCAAGAGAGAACTACATGGGCAGAATCCTGCTGTCACTCCGTGCAATAAGCAATTCCTCACTCAATTTGAAATGCAGTCAAGAAAAAGTAAGTATCCTTACTTCTACAGAATATTAAGTTTTACAAATTATATCCACTCTGAAAAGCCCTGCTGGCATGCTTTTGGTTGGCCATGCTTCTTTTGCAGGCTGATCTGAGTTTAACACCTTTATGAGACCAAAGCAATTAACCCCTTCCCGACATGTGACGGTATAGTACGTCACATGTCGGGACCCCCGCTTTGATGTGCGCTCCGGCGGTGAGCGCACATCAAAGCCGGGACATGTCAGCTGTTTTGAACAGCTGACATGTTCCCGCAATAGGCGCGGGCAGAATCGCGATCTGCGCGCGCCTATTAACTAGTTAAATGCCGCTGTCAAACGCAGACAGCGGCATTTAACTACCGCATCCGGCCGTGCGGCCGGATATGAGCGCATCGCCGACCACCGTCACATGATCGGGGGTCGGCGATGCTCCTCCATTGTAACCATAGAGGTCCTTGAGACCTCTATGGTTACTGATTGCCGGTGGCTGTGAGCGCCCCCCTGTGGTCGGCGCTCACAGCACACCTGCAAATCTGCTGTGTAGCAGCGATCTTATGATCACTGCTGCATAGCAGAGCCGATCGGGCTGTGCCTGCTTCTAGCCTCCCATGGAGGCTATAGAAGCATGGCAAAAGTAAAAAAAAAAAAGTTTTTAAAAATGTGAAAAAAATAAAAAAAATATAAAAGTTTAAATCACCCCCCTTTCGCCCCAATCAAAATAAATCAATAAAAAAAACCCCAACCTACACATATTTGGTATCGCCGCGTTCAGAATCGCCCGATCTATCAATAAAAAAAAAGCATTAACCTGATCGCTAAATGGCGTAATGAGAAAAAAATTCGAAACGCCAGATTTACGTTTTTTTGGTCGCCACGACATTGCATTAAAATGCAATAACGGGCGATCAAAAGAACGTATCTGCACCAAAATGCTATCATTAAAAACGCCAGCTCGGCACGCAAAAAATAAGCCCTCACCTGACCCCAGATCACGAAAAATGGAGGCGCTACGAGTATCGGAAAATGGCGCAATTTTGTTTTGTTTTGTTTTTTGCAAAGTTTGGAGATTTTTTTCACCACTTAGGTGAAAAATAACCTAGTCATGTTAGGTGTCTATGAACTCGTAGTGACCTGGAGAATCATAATGGCAGGTCAGTTTTAGCATTTAGTGAACCTAGCAAAATAGGCAAGCAAAAAACAAGTGTGGGATTGCACTTTTTTTGCAATTTCACTGCACTTGGAATTTTTTTCTCGTTTTCTAGTACACGACATGGTAAAACCAATGATGTCGTTCAAAAGTACAACTCGTCCCGCAAAAAATAAGCCCTCACATGGCCAAATTGACGGAAAAATAAAAAAGTTATGGCTCTGGGAAGGAGGGGAGCGAAAAACGAAAACGGAAAAAGGGAAAAAGCTCCGGGGGTGAAGTGGTTAAAGGCAACCTGACTGCTTTCCAATGCCCACTAAACTGCCATCATGTGTTTAACCCCTTCCTGACATCCGACGTACTATCCCGTCGAGGTGGGGTGGGCCCGTATGACCGCCGACGGGATAGTACGTCATAGCCGATCGGCCGCGCTCACGGGGGGAGCGCGGCCGATCGCGGCCGGGTGTCGGCTGCATATCGCAGCTGACATCCGGCACTATGTGCCAGGAGCGGTCACGGACCGCCCCCGGCACATTAACCCCCGGCACACCGCGATCAAACATGATCGCGATGTGCCGGCGATGGAGGGAAGCATCGCGCAGGGAGAGGGCTCCCTGCGGGCTTCCCTGAGCCCCCCGCAGCAACGCGATGTGATCGCGTTGCTGCGAGGGTCTTACCTCCCTCCCTGCCTGCTCCAGACCCGGATCCAAGATGGCCGCGGATCCGGGTCCTGCAGGGAGGGAGGTGGCTTCACAGACGCCTGCTCAGAGCAGGCACTGTGAAGCAGCCTGCACTTCTCGCAGATCGGTGATCTGTCAGAGTGCTATGCAAACTGACAGATCACCGATCTGTATTGTCCCCCCCTGGGGCAAAGTAAAAAAGTAAAAAAAAAAATTTCCAAATGTGTAAAAAAAAATAAAAAAAATATTCCAAAATAATGAAAAAAAAAAAAAAAATATTATTCCCATAAATACATTTCTTTATCTAAATAAAAAAAACAAAACAATAAAAGTACACATATTTAGTATCGCCACGTCCGTAACGACCCAACCTATAAAACTGCCCCACTAGTTAACCCCTTCAGTAAACACCGTAAGAAAAAAAAAAAAAAAACGAGGCAAAAAACAACGCTTTATTACCATACCGCCGAACAAAAAGTGGAATAACACGCGATCAAAAAGACTGATATAAATATCCATGGTACCGCTGAAAACGTCATCTTGTCCCGCAAAAAACAAGCCGCCATACAGCATCATCAGCAAAAAAATAAAAAAGTTATAGTCCTGAGAATAAAGCGATACCAAAATAATTATTTTTTCTATAAAATAGTTTTTATCGTATAAAAGCGCCAAAACATAAAAAAAATGATATAAATGAGATATCGCTGTAATCGTACTGACCCGACGAATAAAACTGCTTTATCAATTTTACCAAACCCGGAACGGTATAAACGCCTCTCCCAAAAGAAATTCATGAATAGCAGGTTTTTGGTCATTCTGCCTCACAAAAATCGGAATAAAAAGCGATCAAAAATGGTCACGTGTCCGAAAATGTTACCAATAAAAACGTCAACTCGTCCCGCAAAAAACAAGACCTCACATGACTCTGTGGAGCAAATGTGGAAAAATTATAGGTCTCAAAAGGTGGAGACGCAAAAACTTTTTTGCTATAAAAAGCGTCGCTGGTTTCACACTTCCGTTTTTGTCTGCAGCGTTTTTTGCACAAAAAAAGCATGCGTTTTTTCCCTATATTTAACATTGAAAACGCATGCGGTTTTTTTGTACGCGTTTGGTCGCGTTTTCAAACGCATGCGGTTTTTTTCTGCATGCGTTCATTTTCAGAAATACAACCTGCAGTATTTTCTTGCGTTTTTAAGCACATGCGTTTGTTTGCGTTAAAAACGCATGCATTTTTATCGAAAAAAAACAGAAAACACACTGAAAAGCCACCCACCACCATCAAGGTGATAAAGGGATCCAAACCCTAACCCTAACTCTACCCCTAACCTCACCCCTAACCGTTTAATGAACATTTTCTGACAGTCATAGTGCCACGTATTTCAGTGCCACGTATTTCAGTGCCACGTATTTCAGTGCCACGTATTTCAGTGCCACGTATTTCAGTGCCATGTATTTCAGTGCCACGTGTTTCAGTGCCACGTATTTCAGTGCCACGTATCACGTATTTCAGTGCCACATATTTTAGTACCACGTATTTCAGTTGCACGTATTTCAGTGCCACGTATTTCAGTGCCACGTATAACGTATTTCAGTGCCACGTGTTTCAGTGCCACGTATTTAAGTGCCACGTATCACATATTTCAGTGCCACGTATTTAAGTGCCACGTATTTAAGTGCCACGTATTTAAGTGCCACGTATTTAAGTGCCACGTATTTCAGTGCCACGTATTTAAGTGCCACGTATCACATATTTCAGTGCCACGTATTTAAGTGCCACGTATTTAAGTGCCACGTATTTAAGTGCCACGTATTTAAGTGCCACGTATTTAAGTGCCACGTATTTAAGTGCCACGTATTTAAGTGCCACGTATTTAAGTGCCACGTATTTAAGTGCCACGTATTTAAGTGCCACGTATTTAAGTGCCACGTATTTCAGTGCCACGTATTTAAGTGCCACGTATTTAAGTGCCACGTATCACATATTTCAGTGCCACGTATTTAAGTGCCACGTATTTCAGTGCCACGTATTTCAGTGCCACGTATTTCAGTGCCACGTATTTCAGTGCCACGTATTTAAGTGCCACGTATCACATATTTCAGTGCCACGTATTTCAGTGCCACGTATTTCAGTGCCACGTATTTCAGTGCCACGTATTTCAGTGCCACGTGTTTCAGTGCCACGTATTTAAGTGCCACGTATCACGTATTTCAGTGCCACGTATTTCAGTGCCACGTATTTCAGTGCCACGTATTTCAGTGCCACGTATTTCAGTGCCACGTATTTCAGTGCCACGTATTTCAGTCACGTTTAGGGTTAGGGTTAGGGGTAGGGTTAGGGTTAGGGCTAGGGTTGGAGGTAAAGTTAGGGTTGGGGCTAAAGTTAGGGTTGGGGCTAAAGTTAGGGTTAGGGTTTGGATTACATTTACGTTTGGATTAGGGTTGGGATTAGAATTATGGGTGTGTCAGGGCTAGGGGTGTGGTTAGGGTTACCGTTGGGATTAGGGTTAGGGGTGTGTTTGGGTTAGGGTTTCAGGTAGAATTGGGGGGTTTCCACTGTCCAGGCACATCAGGGGCTCTCCAAGCGCGACATGGCGTCCAATCTCAATTCCAGCCAATTCTGCGTTGAAAAAGTAAAACAGTGCTCCTTCCCTTCCGAGCTCTCCCGTGCGCCCAAAAAGGGGTTTACCCCAACATATGTGTTATCAGCGTACTCGGGACAAATTGAACAACAACTTCTGGGGTCCAAGTTCTCTTGTTATCCTTAGGAAAATAAAAATTTGGGGGGCTAAAAATCATTTTTGTGGGAAAAAAAAGATGTTTTATTTTCACGGCTCTGCATTATAAACTGTAGTGAAACACTTGGGGGTTCAAAGTTCTCACAACACATCTAGATAAGTTCCTTGGGAGGTCTAGTTTCCAATATGGGGTCACTTGTGGGGGGTTTGTACTGTTTGGGTACATCAGGGGCTCTGCAAATGCAACGTGACGCCTGCAGACCAATCCATTTAAGGCTGCATTCCAAATGGCGCTCCTTCCCTTCCGAGCTCTGTCATGCGCCCAAACAGTGGTTCCCCCCAACATATGGGGTATCAGCGTACTCAGGACAAATTGGACAACAACTTTTGGGGTCTAATTTATCCTGTTACCCTTGTGAAAATACAAAACTGGGGGCTAAAAAATCATTTTTGTGAAAAAAAAAAAGAATTTTTATTTTCACGGCTTTGCGCTATAAACTTTAGTGAAACACTTGGGGGTTCAAAGTTCTCAAAACACATCTAGATAAGTTCCTTGGGAGGTCTAGTTTCCAATATGGGGTCACTTGTGGGGGGTTTGTACTGTTTGGGTACATCAGGGGCTCTGCAAATGCAACGTGACGGCTGCTGACCAATCCATTTAAGTCTGCATTCCAAATGGCGCTCCTTCCCTTCCGAGCTCTGTCATGCGCCCAAACAGTGGTTCCCCCCCACATATGGGGTATCAGCGTACTCAGGACAAATTGGAAAACAAATTTTGGGGTCCAATTTATTCTGTTACCCTTGTAAAAATACAAAGCTGGGGGCTAAAAAATCATTTTTGAGAAAAAAAAAAAAAAATTATTTTCACGGCTCTGCGTTATAATCTGTAGTGAAACACTTGGGGGTTCAAAGCTCTCAAAACACATCTAGATAAGTTCCTTAGGGGGTCTACTTTCCAAAATGGTGTCACTTGTAGGGAGTTTCAATGTTTAGGCACATCAGGGGCTCTCCAAACGCAACATGGCGTCCCATCTCAATTCCAGTCAATTTTGCATTGAAAAGTCAAATGGCGCTCCTTCCCTTCCAAGCTCTGCCATGCGCCCAAACAATGGTTTACACCCACATATGGGGTATCAGCGTACTCAGGACAAATTGCACAACATTTTTTGGGGTCCAATTTCTTCTCTTACCCTTGGGAAAATAAAAAATTGGGGGCAAAAAGATCATTTTTGTGAAAAAATATGATTTTTTATTTTTACGGCTCTGCATTATAAACTTCTGTGAAGCACTTGGTGGGTCAAAGTGCTCACCACACATCTAGATAAGTTCCTTAGGGGGTCTACTTTCCAAAATGGTGTCACTTGTAGGGAGTTTCAATGTTTAGGCACATCAGGGGCTCTCCAAACGCAACATGGCGTCCCATCTCAATTCCAGTCAATTTTGCATTGAAAAGTCAAATGGCGCTCCTTCCCTTCCAAGCTCTGCCATGCGCCCAAACAATGGTTTACACCCACATATGGGGTATCAGCGTACTCAGGACAAATTGCACAACATTTTTTGGGGTCCAATTTCTTCTCTTACCCTTGGGAAAATAAAAAATTGGGGGCAAAAAGATCATTTTTGTGAAAAAATATGATTTTTTATTTTTACGGCTCTGCATTATAAACTTCTGTGAAGCACTTGGTGGGTCAAAGTGCTCACCACACATCTAGATAAGTTCCTTAGGGGGTCTACTTTCCAAAATGGTGTCACTTGTAGGGAGTTTCAATGTTTAGGCACATCAGGGGCTCTCCAAACGCAACATGGCGTCCCATCTCAATTCCAGTCAATTTTGCATTGAAAAGTCAAATGGCGCTCCTTCCCTTCCAAGCTCTGCCATGCGCCCAAACAATGGTTTACACCCACATATGGGGTATCAGCGTACTCAGGACAAATTGCACAACATTTTTTGGGGTCCAATTTCTTCTCTTACCCTTGGGAAAATAAAAAATTGGGGGCGAAAAGATCATTTTTGTGAAAAAATATGATTTTTTATTTTTACGGCTCTGCATTATAAACTTCTGTGAAGCACTTGGTGGGTCAAAGTGCTCACCACACATCTAGATAAGTTCCTTAGGGGGTCTACTTTCCAAAATGGTGTCACTTGTAGGGAGTTTCAATGTTTAGGCACATCAGGGGCTTTCCAAACGCAACATGGCGTCCCATCTCAATTCCAGTCAATTTTGCATTGAAAAGTCAAATGGCGCTCCTTCCCTTCCAAGCTCTGCCATGCGCCTAAACAATGGTTTACACCCACATATGGGGTATCATCGTACTCAGGACAAATTGTACAACAACTTTGGGGGTCCATTTTCTCCTGTTACCCTTGGTAAAATAAAACAAATTGGAGCTGAAATAAATTTTGTGTGAAAAAAAGTTAAATGTTCATTTTTATTTAAACATTCCAAAAATTCCTGTGAAACACCTGAAGGGTTAATAAACTTCTTGAATGTGGTTTTGAGCACCTTGAGGGGTGCAGTTTTTAGAATGGTGTCACACTTGAGTATTTTCTATCATATAGACCCCTCAAAATGACTTCAAATGAGATGTGGTCCCTAAAAAAAAATGGTGTTGTAAAAATGAGAAATTGCTGGTCAACTTTTAACCCTTATAACTCCGTCACAAAAAAAAATTTTGGTTCCAAAATTGTACTGATGTAAAGTAGACATGTGGGAAATGTTACTTATTAAGTATTTTGCATGACATATGTCTGTGATTTAAGGGCACAAAAATTCAAAGTTGGAAAATTGCAAAATTTTCAAAATTTTCGCCAAATTTCCATTTTTTTCACAAATAAACGCAAGTTATATCGAATAAATTTTACCTTTAACATGAAGTACAATATGTCACGAGAAAACAATGTCAGAATCGCCAAGATCCGTCAAAGCGTTCCAGAGTTATAGCCTCATAAAGGGACAGTGGTCAGAATTGTAAAAATTGGCCCGGTCATTAACGTGCAAACCACCCTTGGGGGTGAAGGGGTTAATGCTACCATTATACCCTTCCTAACAAGACCATTTTATTGTCCTATTGATTTCTGTATATACCAAAAACAAATTTTATAACTGAGGTGGTGATACTTAAAGGGAACCTGTCACCCCCCTTCACCCCCACCCCCCCCCCCCCCCCCCCCCCCGGCGTTTTTAACTAAAAGAGCCACCTTGTGCAGCAGTAATGCTGCATTCTGACAAGGTGGCTCTTTTAGTTCTGGGTGCTGTAACCGCCGAAATAATCAGTTTTATCATTTGTTTTATAATACAGAGATATGTCACACAAAATAGTTAATAAATAACATTTCCCACATGTCAGCACATTTTTGGAAACATTTTTTTAAGAAGATATAAGGGTTAAAATTTGACCAGCGATTTCTCATTTTTACAACAAAATTTACAAAACTTTTTTTTTTTTTTAGGGACCATCTCACATTTAAAGTCACTTTGAGGGGTGTACATGACAGAAAATACCCAAAAGTTCTAAACACTGCACCCCTCAAGGTGCTCAAAACCACATTCTAGAAGTTTATTAACCCTTTAGGTGCTTCACAGGAACTAAAGCAACGTGGAAGGAAAAAATTAACATTTAACTTTTTTTTTTTGTTACAAACATTTTACTTGAGAACCAGTTTTTTTTTTTTTTTTTTTTTTTTTCATTTTTCACAAGTGTAAAAAGAGAAAATGAACTACAAATTTTGTTGTGCAATTTCTCCTGACTACGCCGATACCCCATATGTTGGGGTAAACCACTGTTTGGGCACACGGCAGAGCTTAGGCTAGGTTCACATTGCGTTAATGTGTGCACGCTAACGGACAGCGTTGCACGGCGAAAATGTCGCAATTAACGCCGTGCAACGGGTCCGTTAGCGTGCCCATTGACAGCAATGTAAATTTCTCCTGCAGCGCATCACTAGCGCGTGCCTTTTTCGTCTCGCGCTAGTGATGTGCCGTTCTTCTGTGACGCGCCTCGGACGCTGCTTGCAGCGTCCGCGGCGCGCCCGAGGTCCGTTCCCCGCTCTCGCAGATCGGGGATCTGCGAGAGTGGGGACGTTAACGCGACCCCAAACACGGCCCCTAAATAAACATTGCGTTAGCGCAATCCACTAGCGCTAGCGCTAAACGGATTGCCCTAACGCAATGTGAACCTAGCCTTAGAAGGGAAGGAGCGCCTTTTGACTTTTTCAATGCAGAATTAACTGTGACTGGACACCATGTCGCATTTGGAGAGCCTCTGATGTGCCTAAACAGTGGAAACCCCCAACAAGTGACACCATTTTTAAAACTACCGGGGGCCGGGGGGAGTGCAGGCAGGCATGGCACAATACAGACACAGGGCTCCCTGCGCCCCTGTCTCTGCGGCAGCACCAGCTCTGTACTGCCTCAGGGGGACCCCTCACCGGGGCCCCCCCCTTCCGCTTACAGCCCCACCGCTATCCTGCCTTTCAATCCGGGGGGGTCCGGTTCAGATCCGACCCCCTCCCGGACTTTCGCGCCGGCCTGGAGCCTTTTTGGGCAGCAGGCATCTAATTTAGGCCCCGGCTTCAGCCTAGCTGAAGCCTCCGCCCCCCCGGATGACAAATATGACACTCTACAGTGTCATAGAGGGGGCGGATCGAGACAGAAAGGGCGCGTTTTTACACAGCTTTGCCGCCTTTTACTCAGCTCTCTGCCCCCTTCTCCCCCTGCCTCTTCTCCTCGGCAGCCATTTCTACTGCAGCAATTAACCCTGCATCTCCCGGTCAGCAGGACCAGGCCAGCCAGTCTTCGGGGGTACAGGACTGTGGATCTTCGGCGCTGGACCTAGGGGCACACTGGTGGGGTAAGATCACAGCTGGGTTGTTTTACTCGGCTGTGAATCCATATTCCCTATAAGGCTCCCCTATAGGATCCTCTGCATAGCTACCCCTGTAAGGTCCTCTGCATAGCAGCCCTTCTGCACTATGCCGGGCTCAAGGTCCAAGAGAACCAGGCAGGACTGCTATTATGCATTCTGCACAGCCTGCAGGACCGCTCTCCCCAGTGGCAGTGTGTACCCACACTGCCAGGACTGCACTCAGACTACTGTGTCAGAGCCCCAAGAGGCCCCTGCCAATGCTTTTGTGTCTAATGCCACGCCGGAATGGGTCACTCAGATGTTGCAATCTATGACGCAGTCTTTAGATAACCTAACCTCCACATTGCTTCAGGCTCTGCCGAGTCATGCCTCGGCTATGACCGTTACCCAGCAAAAGGAGAGCTTGACTCAGGGACAGGACGACCCTGGCACATCCACGTCTGTCAGGACGCAAGCGGACCCACAGTCCATCTACGTCATCCCATAGCACTCGGTCATCCCCTTCTAGGGAGAGACACTGTAGTTCTAGGTCATCTAGACCGTCCCCTTCCAGGGACAGACGATGCAGATCTCCGCAATCCCCGACCAGAGAAGGCCTCCTCCCAGGCTCACCCAGCAGGGGACGCCTCAGTGATACACAGGATTCGGAAGGCATCTGTAACTCCGACTCAGACAAGGAAACGGAGGGGTCCCTGATCCCAATCCCCCCTAGCAACACAGCGCTAGTTGAGGACTTAATCTCTTCCATCCATCGGGTGCTGGACTTTTCTGATCCGCCACCAGAGGCCCCAGAACACAAGATTTCCTTTGAAGGACCTCTGAAGCCGCCTAAGGTTTTCTCTAACCACCCAGAGTTTAAGGCGATCCTTAAAAAGCAGTTCTCACAGCCTGAGAAAAAAATCGCTAATCGCAAATATCTGGAGGCGAGGTACCCCTTCCCGCAGAAGGGACGCCAAGGAGTGGAGAGACCCACCCGAAGTGGACCCCCCAGTCTCTAGACTAGCAGCACAGACCCTTCTTTCACTGCCAGATAGCTTAACCCTCAGGGACGCAGCAGACCGGCAGGTAGAACGCATGGCTCGTTCAATTTTCGAGGCCGCAGGGGCATCCCTGGCTCCCGCCTTCGCTTCAGTTTGGGCTGCCAAGGCCATTGTGGCCTGGGCCAAAAATTTACAAGCTGGCCTCCAAGCATCCGCTCCTGAGCTGTCGGACCAAGCGGTTCAAATAGCAGTCATAGCAGATTACATGCTTCATGCAGCTTTGGATTCAGCAAGGGGTGTAGCGGGGATAGCATCAAACGCCATCACAATTCGGTGTATCCTCTGGCTGCGGGAATGGAAAGCCGACGCAGCCTCAAAGAAGTCCCTCACGCACCTCCCCTACCTCAGTGGGCGACTTTTCGGTGAACAGTTGGACACGATGATATCCAACGCCACTGGGGGTAAGAGTACCTCTCTTCCCCAACTGAAACCTAAACGCACTTACAAGAAGCGTAACCAAACTCGATTCCGATCCTTTCGGAATTCTTCGGGCTGGTCCGTCTCGCGTCCAGCACAGAATCTTAACCGTTCCCCATGCAGGGACAACTCCCGATCAACGCAAAGGTCGGACAAGACCTGGCAGTCAAAAGCAGCCCAGTCTAAACCGAGAGGAGGAAAATCTCAGACTTTCTCCTCATCATGACTCACGGACTCCGGAAGACACCACACCAGTAGGCCGCCGACTTTTGCTCTTTCATCAAGTCTGGCTGTCTATTACCGAAGACAGGTGGATCAGGGAACTAGTGTCTTCCGGATACAAGATAGAGTTCACCTCCAACCCACTGGACCGATTCTTCCTCTCTGTCCCCCCAGAACCACCAGCCAAGGCCGTGCCTTCCAGCAAGCGGTCTCCTCGCTTTTTCAAGCAGGAGTCATAGTACCGGTCCCCACGGCCGAGCGCTTCCGAGGGTTCTACTCCAATCTATTCGTAGTCCCCAAGAAAGGAGGCAGCGTGCGGCCCATACTGGACCTAAAACAACTCAACAAATATGTACGGGTCCGTCACTTCCGCATGGAGTCCCTTCGGTCCATCATTGCGTCCATGGAGCAGGGAGAATATCTCGCCTCCATAGACGTACAAGACGCATACCTGCATTTACCGATTGCACCTGCCCATCAGAGATTTCTCAGGTTCGCAATCGACCAGGACCACTACCAGTTCGTGGCTCTCCCATTTGGACTCGCCACGGCTCCCAGAGTGTTTACCAAAGTCATGGCAGCCACAATGGACGTCCTGCACTCCAGAGGCGTAGTCGTTCCATACTTGGACGATCTACTCATCAAGGCTCCCACCTTCAAGGACTGCTAGCTCAGCGTCTCAATCACAATCGACACTGAGTCGCATGGGTTGGTTAGTCAACCTACAAAAGTCATCACCAACCCCGAGTCAGTCTCTGAGTTTCCTGGGAATGCTATTCAACACCTCCAGGGGTCTAGTGCTCCTTCCCAAGGACAAGGCACTGGCTCTCCATCTAGGAGTTCGCACCCTCCTCCGCAAACCCCCTCGATCTCTCTGGTTTGCCATGAGAGTCCTCAGCAGGATGGGGGCAGCAATAGAATCCGTCCCATTTGCCCAGTTTCGCCTCAGGCCTCTCCAACTAGTCCTGGGACAAGAACCCCTTCTCTCTCGACAGGGAGTTCCGGCTAATGTCGTCAACCAAGAGGTCCCTGCACTGGTGGCTCAAGCCAACCTTGCTAGCAAAGGGGAAATCCTTTCTCACAAGTCGTTGGAAAGTTCTGACCACCGATGCGAGCCTGACGGGTTGGGGTGCAGTGCACCTACACCACAGGGCACAGGGCAAGTGGTCCTCAGGGGAAGCGACCATGCCCATCAACATCCTGAAAATTCGTGCCATCCTCCTGGCATTGAGGGCCTTTCATCACTTACTGGCAGCCTCTCACATCAGAATACAGTCGGACAATGCCACGGTTTTGGCATATGTGAATCACCAAGGGGGGACCCGCAGTACCCAGGCGATGCGAGAAGTGTCACATATCCTCCACTGGGCGGAGGACACAGGGTCGGTTCTCTCAGCGGTCCACATTCCAGGTGTGGACAACTAAGAAGCAGACTTCCTCAGCCGACATGAAATAGACTCGGGAGAGTGGTCTCTCCATCCCAAAATTTTTCGCCAGATCTGGCATCGCTGGGGGACCCCAGATGTGGACATAATGGCATCCTACTTCAATGCCAAGGTCTTCAACTTCATGGCCATAACACACGATCCGCGGTCGCTCGGAGCAGACGCTCTGGTTCAGGACTGGACCCAGTTCCAGCTTCTGTACATTTTTCCACCTCTCCCCCTGATACCCAGGGTGGTGAGGAAGATCAAGCAAGAGGGAGTTCCAACCATCCTAATTGCACCGGACTGGCCCAGACGTACATGGTACGCCGACATCGTACAACTTACAGCGGACGCCCCCTGGCATCTCCCCGACCACCACAATCTTCTATCACAAGGCCCGTTCTACCACCAGAACTCAGGGGCTCTCAATTTGACAGCGTGGCCCTTGAGACCTGGGTTCTAACCCAGGCAGGGCTCTCGCCGGACGTCACTGGAACCATGATCAGGGCACGGAAGCCAGCCTCTGCCAAGATTTATTACCGTACCTGGAAAGCTTTCTTTACCTGGTGCAAATCTCATGGCCAGACCCCACTCCCTTATTCTCTACCCAAAGTACTTGGTTTTCTCCAATCGGGTCTGGAAGCCAGACTGTCATTGGGCTCGCTTAAGAGCCAGGTGGCAGCCCTCTCAGTGCTTTTTCAAAGGCACGTTGCTACCAAACCGCTAGTAAGGACTTTTCTTCAGATTGGTTCCCCCCTGCAGACGACCACTAGAAACGTGGGACCTCAACCTGGTCCTGACAGCATTGCAGGAACCACCCTTCGAACCCCTTAAGGAGGTCCCGCTCCGCCTTCGCTCCCAGAAGGTGGTTTTCCTGGTGGCAATCACCTCGCTACGCAGGGTGTCTGAACGGACAGCTCTCTCCTGCAGACGGCCTTTCCTGGCGTTTCACCAGGACAAGGTAGTTCTTCGTACGGCCCCATCCTTCCTTCCGAAGGTTGTGTCCAACTTCCACCTCAATGAGGAAATTTCACTACCATCCCTTTGTCCGGTTCATAGAGTGGAGAAGGCTCTGCATACGCTTGACCTTGTCAGGGCATTGCGTATATACGTGTCTAGGATTGCGTCCTTCCGGAGGTCTGATTCTCTTTTCCTCCTTCCGGAAGGCGGCCACAAGGGTCTGCCAGCTTCCAAAGCTACCCTTGCCAGGTGGATCAAATCCACCATACAAGAGGCCTACCGCCTTAAAGGGAAGGTGCCACCAGTTTTCTTGTAGTTTGTTTTTTTGTGAAATTAAGCTTAAAATAGTAAATAAAATGTATTAATGCAATGTTTGCACTGTTGGCAAACATTTCTATATGAAAAATATTATATATTTTCTTACAAATATATATATTGACCACTAGGGGGAGCATTTTCCGTTTTAGACCTCAAGCAGCTATAGTAAGACTTACCAGCTTTACTGTTAGCTGGAAAATCTGGGCAGTAACTGCTGACATCACCATTTCCCTCCCCTTTTGGGTGGTCTAATATCCCTAGGGCAGAATGAAGAGCAGCATCACAGGGCAGAGCCATTTTGTGTGTGACTGCCCTGTGATCTGCTATCACCAGCAGTTACTGTATCAGAAGCACAGTAAAGGTACCTTCACACGAAACGACATCGCTAGCGATCCGTGACGTTGCAGCGTCCTCGCTAGCGATATCGTTTAGTTTGACACGCAGCAGCGATCAGGATCCTGCTGTGATGTCGCTGGTCGCTGAATAAAGTCCAGAACTTTATTTGGTCGTCCGATCGCTGTGTATCGTTGTGTTTGAAAGCAAAAGCAACGATACCAGCGATGTTTTACACTGGTAACCAGGGTAAACATCGGGTTACCAAGCGCAGGGCCGCGCTTAGTAACCCGATGTTTACCCTGGTTACCAGCGTAAAAGTGAAAAAAAAAAAGTACATGCTCACCTGCGCGTCCCCCAGCTTCTGCTTCCTGACCCTTACTGAGCGCCGGCCCTAAAGTGAAAGTGAAAGCACAGCGGTGACGTCACCGCTGTGCTGTTAGGGCCGGAGCTCAGTCAGTGTCAGGAAGCGGACGCCGGGGGACGCGCAGGTGAGCATGTACTGTTTTTTTTTTTTCACTTTTACGCTGGTAACCAGGGTAAACATCGGGTTACTAAGCGCGGCCCTGCGCTTAGCAACCCGATGTTTACCCTGGTTACCCGGGGACCTCGGCATCGTTGGTCGCTGGAGAGCGGTCTGTGTGACAGCTCTCCAGCGATCAAACAGCGACGCTGCAGCGATCGGCATCGTTGTCGCTATCGCTGCAGCGTCGCTTCGTGTGAAGGTACCTTTAGTTTATGTGGTGTTTATGTATGGAGCAGCATTGTCTGTGCAGAGCTGTCTGTGACTCATCCCTCAGTAAGATAAGAAGGAGCTCCAGGTCTGCAGTGAATGGCCAGGCATTGTGGAGGGAGGGGAGAGATACATTGTATGGCAGAGAGAGATGTCAGGTGTCACCTCTCTCTGCAGGCTGGGAATGCAGCTTAATGGAGATCACAGGCGGAGACAGAGCAGGAGGACACAGGGCTCCAGTGCACTTCTCTCCTGTGATAGAGAGTAAGTGGAGCTGGGCAGAGAGCACTGGGCTATAATAAAATGGCTGCTAGTCACACCTACAGCAGTGAGTTGTGCAGCCCACAGAGGCGTGCCCAGCTCACTGCTAACACCTCTCCAATGTTAAAGATAGGGTCAGCGCCGGTCTATTATCTCCTATGTCCATGGGGTGCTGTAAAATGACACTGTTGGAGCCCTGCTACTGCTGCAAAACCAGGATGTCAGCCCCCAGTTCCTTCTTTAAACACATATAACACACGAAATCTGTTTCACATGCATTTAAAACTTGGTTATAGCAGCATGTTATGCTACATTACAGTGATTTATTAATGATCTACAAACGCGGTACCTTAGCTTTAAGAATTCTCCTCTTCCAGCCGGTATTACGGCGCACACTACACAGGCGGTAGGGGCCTCCTGGGCCATTCGGCACAACAAGTGTGTAAGGCGGCCACTTGGACTAGCCTACACACGTTAACTAAACACTACAGGGTTCATACCCAGTCCTCAGCGGATGCGAGCCTGGGTAGATGTGTTCTGCAGGCGGCGGTGCCCTAAGTATAGGGGCCTGTCTGCACAATATTCGTCCATTGCTTCCCACCCAGGGACTGCTTTAGGACGTACCATGGTCCTGTCCCCCCCCAATGAGGCGACAGTAAAGGAGATTTTTGTGTACTCACCGTAAAATCTTTCTCTTAGCCTCTAATTGGGGGACACAGCTCCCACCCTGTTGCCCTTTCCGGGCCGTTGTAACTGTTGAGTTCTCATATTGTTTTCTTGAGCTCTTACATAGTTGCCTTCTTACAGGCATAATTATGTTACGTTCCTCCTACTGCTGGAGAAGGCTGACGCCATCCAGGGGTGTATACTGCAGAGGAGGAGCCACAGTTAATCTTTTTCAGATTATGCATAGTGTCGCCTCCTAGTGGACAGCAGCATAAGGCTACTTTCACACTAGCGTCGTGCAGTGCACGTCGCAATGCGACGTGCCGACGCTAGCGTTTAAAGCGCCGCACAACGGGGGCAGCGGATGCGTTGTAAGGTCCGGGGAGGAGGGGGCGGAGTTCTGGCCGCGCATGCGCGGTCGGAAATGGCGGACACGACGCACAAAAAAGTTACATGTTGCGTTTTTTGTGCCGCCTGTCCGCCAAAACACGACGCAGCCGTCGCACGACGGATGCGACGTGTGGCAATCCGTCGCTAATGCAAGTCAATGGAGAAAAAACACATCCTGCAAGCACTTTTGCAGGATGCGTTTTTTTCTCCAAAACGACGCATTGCGATGGAGGCCAAACGACGCTAGTGTGAAAGTAGCCTAACACCCATGGTCCTGTGTCCCCCAATTAGAGGCTAGGAGAGAGATTTTTTTCGGTGAGTACACAAAAATCTCCTTTTTTTCCACAAAAATGATCTTTTTGCCCCCAATTTTTTATTTACCCAAGGGTAACAGGAGAAAATGGACCCCAAAAGTTGTTCAATTTGTCCTTAGTACGCTGATGCCCCATATGTGGAGGTAAACCACTGTTTGGGCGCACGGCAGAGCTCAGAAGGGAGGGAGCACCATTTGACTTTTTGAACGCAACATTAGCTGGAATCAATGGTGGAGCCATGTCGCGTGTGGAGACCCCCTGATGTACCTAAACAGTGGAAACCCACCAATTCTAACTCCAACCCTAACCCCAACACACCCCTAATCTTAATCACAACCCTTACCCCAATACACCCCTGACCCTAATCACAACGCTAACCATAACCCTAATCACAACCCTAAGGCTATGTGCAGACGATGCGGATTTGCTGCGGATCCGCAGCGGATGTTTCCGCGCAGAAACGCTGCAGATCCGCACTGTGATGTACAGTGCAATGTTATTCAATGGGATAAAAAAAAAAAGCTGTGCAGATGGTGTGGAAAAATCAGTGCGGAATTGCTGCGGATTTCAAAGAAGTGCATATCACTTCTTTTGTGCGGATCTGCAGCGTTTCTGCACCCCTCCATGTTAAAAATCCGCAGTGGCAAAAACCGCACATAATCCTCATCAATTCCGCATAAAAACAGCACAAAATCCACAGCAAATCCGCGGCTGCGGATTCTGCCAGGAGATGCGGATTTTGTGCAGAAAATTCTGCACCTCTTTTCCTACGTGTGCACATAGCCTTACACCAGCACACCAAACCTACCCTAATCCAAACCCTAACTTTAACCCCAACCCTAACTTTAGCCCAACTGTAACCCTAATTGGAAAATGGAAATAGATACATTTTCCTTATTTTATTATTTTTTCCCTAATTAAGGGGGGCCGAGGAGTACCAGGGGGATTGGGACCCTATTTCTCCTCTGATGTGCAAGGAGAGAGACCCTAAATGACACATCGGATTTTTTTTTTTTTTGCGGTCGCCGTTATACATTTAATAACGGTGATCGCAAAACCGGGGTTGGTAAAAACCGACCCAAATCATGTTATCTGGGGTCTCTGCTACCCCCGGTAGCCAAGACCCCGGAGAAAATAACTTTTTCCACAGCGCCGCTAATTAACAGTGCCGTGGTTTAAGTACCCTTAATTGCCGCCGTGAAAAGGCATATCGGCGGTCTTTAAGGGGTTAAATGCTGGTGTCTTAGCTGGCATGTGCTGGTATGAAGCAGGTTCACCTTCTGAAGAGGCCTTAATACTTCCCTCTCTTTAAGACCTTTTACGAAAATGTACATAGATGTTTGTAATGCAAACGTTTTTACATAATGAAAATGGACAGGGTCTTTCTGGCGCCTTTTGCTTCCATCATGTAATGGACCGGTTCTTCGCATGATTTTAGTTTTCCTGTTCCTAGAAGGAAACAAACAGAATTGCATAATTCAGGTTTGAATAGAACCTAACCAAGATTTATACAACCGATCACTTTTTCATGTGATTTCAGGCTCTGCATTTCATTATTGTTAATACATTTCATGTTTTGAGGTATGGATACTTTTTGTTGTATTTTAATTGTTGCAGCTACACAGGCTGGTCAAATGTCTGGCGAAGGAAAGGCTGGCCCACCCGGTATCAATGCCCGATTACCTTTTCCACCTGGTGGCAGAGGCAGGGGTCGGTTCCCAACTTCAGGTCCTGGTGACAGATTTCCTGGACCTACTGGACCCGGAGGGCCTCCTCCACCTTTTGCAGGTAAGCAAATTAGACTATGTATTTTAGTAAGAGAATAGATTTCCTGAAGATAGTAAAACAGAGTTGTGATAGAGCAGTGATGGTGAACCTTTTAGAAACCGAGTGCTCAAACTGCAATCTAAAACCCACTTATTTATCGCAAAGTGCCAACATGGCAATTTAACCGAAATACTGAGGTTTTAGATTAGAAAAACAACTCCTACATTAGTGCGCTATAGCGTCTATAGCACAGAGTTTGTAAGCGCTACACTCCAAGCTTAAGATACTAGCCACCGATTGCAGTGGAGATCTGTTCTTGAGAATGAAGGGAATTTTTATTCAAAAGAAAATTGCCAAGTTGTTTGTTTTTTACAACCTATTTGCAATTTTAACCCTTTATCAAGATGAGAATGACCCTTTAAGCATGGGATGTCAAGCTAAATACACACAGGGCCAAAATTAAAAGCTTTTGACAAAGTCACGGGCTAACCTTGATATTTGTTTTAAAAAAAAAAAAAAAGTCTACAATTGAGGGAGTTTTTTCTTACCAAATAAAACAAATAACTTTTGGAATTATAGTGGAATAATATATTATGTAGCAGCAGTAAAAAGCATATGGCCCAATGGCCGGATATAAATATGTAAAGGATACGTAAACACAGTATTCCTCCATACAAAGTATCATGACCCTACATTATCCCCCTCCCTCAATTCCCCCAGCAAGAATGATGACCCCATCTCAGTGTGATTCTCCAAAGGTAATCTCCACACAGCTCTCCATACAGTATAATGTGCACAAAATGTCCTCCATACAGTACAATGGTTCCACATAGTCCTCCATACAGTGTAATGGGCCTCGCATAGTGCTTCATAGATTGTAACGGGCCCTACATATAGTATTATGGCCCCACATGATGCTCCATTCTGTATAATGGCCCAACATAAGGCTTCAAACTGTATAATAGTCCACATAATGCTCCATACAGTACAATGGCCCCACATAGTGCTACATACTGTATAATGGCCCCCACACAGAGCTCCATACTGTATAATGGCCCCACATGATGCTCCATTCTGTATAATGGTCCCACAAGATGCTCCATACTGTATAGTGGTCCCACATGATGCTCAGTACTTTATAATGGCCCCACATAATGCCCCATACAGTATAATAGCTACACATAGTGCTCCATACTGTATGATGGCTTCACATACATGCTCCATACTGTATGTCCCCATATGATGCTCCATACTGTATAATGGCCCTGCTTGATGCTCCATACTGTATAATGGCCCCACATGAATCTCCGTACTGTATAATAGCTACACATACTGCTCCATACTGTATAATGGCCCCATATGATGCTCCATACTGTATAATGGCCCCGCATGATGCTCCATAGTGTTTAATGGCCCCGCATGATGCTCCATACTGTATAATGGCCCCATATACTGCTCCATACTATATAATGGCCTCACATTAAAAAAAAAATCCACTACTCACCTTTGCCCGTTCCAACGCTGATCTGGTCTCTTCATATCAGTCCTATCTGTGGGCACGCGCGCCATCTCGGCAATAGTGCCGCCACTCTCCTCAGCAGGTGCGCAGACTGATGGAATGGCGCTCGGCTTGATGGGAAAGTTAGGAGCAGAGGAGAGTGGCCGCAGCGCTTTTGATGAGGGAAATTATGAGCGGGCTGAGGAAGAGTGGTGGCAGCGCTAGTTTTGAGGAGATGCCGTGCTTGCCCTCCGGAAAGGCTCTGTGTGCCCCCTCTGGCACGCGTGACATAGGTTCGCCAACACTGTGATAGAGCAATACTATTCCAAAATCATTGTTTGAAAGTATGTTTACAATTATTCATGACTTTTACTGTAAGTAGAAACCGTAGCATCTTAAGTTGTTTTCTAGTTTTCTTCCTTGCTTACAAGGTACCTTTTGAAAGTTTTCACCTTTTTGAGTAAATTTGCTGTTGATTTTATTAGTGAAATTTCATTAATGTTCTGCTTTCATATAAATTTGATTTGGATTTCCACTCTTGAAATAGAGGTCAAGATTATAGACAGTTGGACAGTTTCCTGCCTTTCTTTAAGCAGTGGGGTCCTCCTCAACCTTTGCCAACACAGCCTTCTAAAAAACGCTTGGAAATATTTTCCTATTCATTTCTACTTGGAAATACATTCTTCTATTGATCTAAAAAGCTATGCCACAGGAGCATGCTCCATTTGGGCAACATGTGAGTTGTGAACTGGTACGTTGTCTTGCAGAAGGTGGACACCTTTGGAGAGCATGCCACGTCTCTTGGTTTTGAATGCCTCCCACTAGTGAAGCATAGTATGCCCCAGTGATCTTGGTACTCTTTGCTAGGAAAACCAATACTATTCCGTGCTGGTCCCAAAATACTGTGAGCATGACCTTGCCTGCCAAGGGTTGGGCACGTTCCTCCTTTGGAGGCAGTGAGTCGTGATGCTTCCATTACATCGACTGGACTTGAGTCTTAGGATCATAGTGATGGACCTAGCTTTCATCCTGTGTAATCAGTCTGTTGAAAAAGTCATTCTGTTTTTCATGACACAACGCCAATAGAACCTGAGAGCAGTCGACTCGTTCCTGCTCCTGGAAAGGTGTGAGCAGCCAGGGAACCCAGCGAGCGGATACCTTATGCATGTGAAGATGGTCTTAGATGTTTTTTTCCACAGACCCCAAACTAATCTTGACATTTTTGGCTAAGTGGCGAATGGTTACGCGGCGATTTTCCAAAATGGTGACCTCCACTTGATGGATGGTGTGTTCATTAGTGATGAGCGAGTGTGCTCGTTACTTGAGTTTTCCGAGCATGCTCGGGTGATCTCCGAGTATTTTGGGCGTGCTCGGAGATTGTTTCAGTCTCTGCGGGGACTCAAATATCTACGAGCACGGCCAAAATATTCTGAGAACACCCGAGCATGCTTGGAAAACTTTAGTAACGAGCACGCTCGCTCATCAATGGCAGAGTGGGGTTGCACTGGAATTGGCGCCGTTTGCACTGAAGTCCGACCACATTTGAATTGATGATTCCAGTTCTTGACTACATCATGTGATGGGGAACCATCACCATAAACCTCTTTCATCTCATCGAACGTCTCCTTTGGTGAGCGGTCTTTCAAGTAATGGAACTTGATGACTTCTCTGTATTCCACTGGGTCCATTATTAAACCTCATACCACTTCAGCACCTGTAAAATCAAGACAGTTATCAGCTCTGTGTTGCAAATTGGTAAGAAACCTACAGAGACTTACATCATTACACATGTGCAGTTTCAGCATCCTGTGATAAATAGAAGTGGGTCAGGGGAAATCTTTAAAGGGAACCTGTCACCACGTTTTTGGAAGATGGGATAAAAATAGCGTTAAATAGGTGCAGAGGTGGGCGTAACATTAGTGTGTTTGTTATGCGTTTATTACCCACCTAAGTTGCCGAAATACCTTTGCAAAGTCTCCGTTTTCGCCTGTCAATCAGGCTGGTCTGGTCAGATGGGTGTGGTGTCTTCACCCAGATTTGGCGTAGTTTTCCGTTGGTGGCGTAGTGGTGTGCGCATGCCCAAGGTCCCGAATCCTCTGCCAGGGGATTTCAAAGAGCGCGGTGTCCGTTATTGCATTGGTGATCGGTGGGCGCGGCCATCTTCCTTTGGCCGCACGTGTGCAGAAGCGGCGCTCTGCTGGCCGCGGCTTCAGGAAAATGGCCGCGGGATGCCGCGCGTGCGCAGATGGATATCGCAGCGGCCATCCCCCAAAAAAATAAACAATTTTTCTCTATCGTTTCACTGCGGGACACAGGAACCATGGGTGCATGCTGTTGCCACTTGGAGGCTGACACTATGCACAAAAAAGTTTAGCTCCTCTGCAGTGTACACCCCACCGACTGGCCTTGTGATAATCAGCTTAGCTTAGTGTCAGTAGTAGGTGGACACTGGTCTTTCACTAGACCCATATCTACCTCAGTGTGCGTCGTTACCTTTCAGGTACCCCGGAGGGATACAGTGTGAATTCACAACTGTACTCACCCAAAGAGACTGAGTACGGCGTGTACTGCCACCCCGTATTCTCATATGTCTACTCGGCAGGACCCCAGCCCCTAACACAGAAGCGTGTTGACATGATCCGGACCCGGTCCTGCCTTTGTCTCCCACCCACTCGCCCACCCAGAGCCTGTCGGAGGGAGGAGACTCGGATGCCCCACATCGCAAGATCTTTGGACGGCCTTTTTTTTTTTTTTTTTTTACTCGGGCAGGCATCTGCTGTAGCCTAGGTCCCAGCTTCTCTGGGGTCTAGCTGCAGTATTCAGTAATTGGGCCTCTTTCTCCCCCCCCCCCCCCCCTTTGATTCCGGGGGTATTGGGGGTTCCCCCGGTCGCCTCTCCCCCATGCTCCGGCGGGCACCAGCTGCAAAATTAGGTCCCGGCTTCTCTCTGGCCTAGTTGCAGCGTTGGCTCCGCCCCTTCTTCCTGCTCTTCGAGCGGGCTTTTCTCCCGCCTGTCGGTTAGCTCCGCCCCCAGGGAGCCAGCCTCCTCTTACTGCCTATGTACACGGCGTTTGGGCTCTGCCCGCCCCTTCATCTTCCAGCTTTCAAGAGTGGGCTTTTCAGCGTGCGCTTTCCCTGCTTGGACCTGGGCATCCTCTTGCCGCCGCCATCTTTCTGGACTGCCCAGCTGGATTGTGCCTCCTTCTTGTGGCATACCCTCTGCCTGCACACCAGCCCTGCACCCGGACACTGAATCTGAAAGCACAGTACTGTGAGTAGTTCTGCTCTGCATTTTGCTGTCCCCTAACCTGCTGGCATCACTTACACTGTGTTCCAAGTTATTATACAAATTGGATTTAAGTGTCAAAACGATTTAATTGTTTTGTTTTTCAAATAAACTCATGGATGGCATTGTGTCTCAGGTCTCAATGGATCACTGAAATCAATCTTAAACACATGTGATAATTAGTTTTCCAGGTGATTCTAATTAAAGGAAAACTACTTAAAAATGATGTTCCACATTATTAAGCAGGCCACAGTTTTCAAGTAACATGGGAAAGAAAAAGGATCTCTCTGCTGCCGAAAAGCATCAAATAGTGCAATGCCTTGGTCAAGGGATGAAAACATTAGATATTTCTTGAAAATTTAAGCGTGATCATCTTAGTGTTAAGAGATTTGTGGCTGAATCTGAGCACAGTCGTGTTCGTGCTGATAAAGGCATAATGAGGAAGGTTTCTGCCAGGCAAGTTCATCGGATAAAGAGGGTAGCTGCTAAAAAGCCATTACAAACCAGCAAACAGATATTTGAAGCCGCTGATGCCTCTGGAGTCCCTCGAACCTCAAGGTGTAGGATCCTTCAAAGGCTTGCTTTGGTTCATAAACCTACTATTCTGCCACCCCTAAACAGTGTTCACAAGCAGAAACGGTTGTAGTGGGCCCAGACATACATGAAGACTAATTTTCAAACAGTCTTGTTTACTGATGAGTGTCAAGCAACCCTGGATGGTCCAGATGGATGGAGTAGTGGATGATTGGTGGATGGCCACCATGTCCTAACAAGGCTGCAACGTCAGCAAGGATGTGGAGGAGTCATGTTTTGGGATGGAATCATGGGGAAACAGCTGGTAGGGCCCTTTAAAGTTCCTGAAGATGTGAAAATGATCTCTGCAAAGTATATAGAGTTTCTGACTAACAACTTTCTTCCATGGTATAAAAAGCAGAAACATGCCTTGAGGAGCAAAATCATCTTCATGCATGACAATGCACCATCTCATGCTGCAAAGAATACCTCTGAGTCATTGGCTGCTATGGCCATAAAAGGAGATAAACTCATGGTGTTGCCACCATCTTCCCCTGTCCTCAACCCTATAGAGAACCTTTGGAGTATCATCAAGCAAAAGATCTATGGGGGTGGGAGGCAGTTCACATCAAAACAGCATCTCTGGGAGGCTATTCTGACTTTATGCAAAGAAATACAAGCAGAAACTATCCAAAAACTCACAAGTTCAATGGATGCAAGAATTGTGAAGGTGATATCAAAGAAAGGTGTCCTATGTTAACATGTAACTTGGCCTGTTAGGATGTTTTGGAGTTAAATACCGTAGCTTTTTTGTTCAGTGAATGTGTCCTCTTAATGCTGCAAATTCCACAAATGAGCATTTTCAGTTCTTTAAAACATATCAAATGTCTAGAAATTCTACTGTGCCTAATAATTTGGAACAGTGCATTTTGAGGTTGTATTCACTTTGGAGATTATGCTGTTATTATTGGGAGGTTTCTTCAATAAAATTCGATGTATACTCTAAAGGGTGATGACTTTCATTAGACTGACTCATTTGGACCGACCATTTACGAAAATCCGAGAAAAATATCATTTGCATAATAATTTGAAACATAGTGTAGTGGGTCTGCTCATCATGTCTAATTCTAAGGGAGAACGTCCTCGTCGTCCTGCTTCCTCCTCTTCCTCTTCTTCTGCCGTAGTCAGACACTTTGTATGCTCTTCCTGTAAATGCAGGCTTCCCTCAGGTCAGTCCTCTCCCTTCTGCCAGGACTGCAGAAACCCCACTGTACCCACCGCCCAAAAGCCCCCTTCTGTCCCATGTGAGAGCGAGACCCCTATCCCAGGGTGGGCTTCCTCGCTGTCACAATCTGTGGCAGATCTCACCAGGGTGTCTCAGACCCTGGTGTCCGTAATTGATAGGTTGCCCCGCAGACTCCCGCTGTAGCCAGCGGGTCGCATGAAGCTCCGTCTGGGCCTTCCAACACAGGCTGCAAAAGATCCAGACAGGAGCGCTGGTCTGAGTCCTCTTCCCCTTCCATCTCGCCCCCCGGTCTGCCTCAGCGGTCTGCTTCTTCCAGATCCTCCTCTCCCGAGTCAGGCTAGGCGTTTTCGGACGCTCCATCAGAGGACGTTTTGGAGCTGGATTCTGACCAAATCGCTAACATGAGGGATATGGTTCAGAGTCTCATTGGGGGCAATCAATCAGACCTTTGGCATCAAAGATAACTCTACGGAACCTGCGGATCAGGCGGTTTTGTTTAGATGGTGTAAACCTCCTTCCAAGGTCTTTGCTCCTGATTCCAAATTTGTGGAGATTCTACCCAGGGAAAGGCAGAATCCGACCAGACGCTTTTAAAGAGGGAAGCGCCTTGGTGTGTTAAATCCCATTTCTACTGAACTTAAAAAGAACCTGTCACCCCCCTCAGGCGTTTGTAACTGAAAGAGCCACCTTGTCAGAATGCAGCATTTGTGCTGCTCTTTTAGTTATGATGCCTGCACACGCTGAAATAATCACTTATAAAATATGCCCCCTCTTACCCTGAAAATCGCCAGGGAGGCGGGTCTTTCCTTTCTAATCAGACGCAGCACAGCCGTCACTCCAGGCCTGTGCGTGCCGGGCCCCGCCTCCTCTTGCTTCATTATCGTCCCGGCGCCTGCGCTGTAAGTAGAAAGGGCAGCGCAACTGCGCACGCCCGAAAAAAAACTTAATGCGCTGGCGCCGGGGGCGATAATAAAGCAAGAGGAGGCGACGCGCACAGGCCTGGAGTGACGGCTGTGCTGCGTCTGATTATAAAGGAAAGACCCGCCTCCCTGGCGATTTCAGGGTGAGAGGGGGCACATTTTATAAGTGATTATTTCAGCGTGTGCAGGCATCATAACTAAAAGAGCCACCTTGTCAGAATGCAGCATTTGTGCTGCACAAGGTGGCTCTTTTAGTTACAAACACCTGAGGGGGGGTGACAGGTTCTTTTTAATGCCAACTGGACAGCTTCTCCCTCCGTGGACCCACCAGTTTTTAGACTGTCTACCAACACGGTCCTCCCGCTTACTGATGGAGCGTCTTTGAAGGATTCTAATGACAGAATTATAGAATCCTTTGCAAGGTCATCTTTTGAAACGGCTGCGTCGACTTTGTCTGGCCTTCGCTGCCACTTGGGTTTCAAAGTCCGCAGCCAAATGGGCCAAACAACTCAGTTAGGGCATTCTGGCCGGAGCTCAACCAGAACAGCTGGCGTATCTCGCCAACCAGATTTCTCACGCAGGGGAGTATTTGGTTTCTGCCTCCCTGGATGCTGCGTCTTGCGCAGCTCAGGCGTCCAGTAATGTTGCTATCCAGCGAACTGTTTGGCTTAAGGCTTGGCAGGCGGACTTGACATCAAAGTCCCTCACCAGCCTGCCTTTTCAAGGATCACGTCTTTTCGGTTCTAAGTTGGACCAAATTATTAAGGATGCCACCGGGGGTACAAGCTCCCTTCTCCCCCAGTCCAAACCTCGCCGTCCTCTTCCGAAGCGGCAGTTTTGGTCCTTTCGGCCCTTTCGTTGTTTTGTGGCGGCAGAGTCCTTCTCCCAACAGCAGAGGCCGCAGGCTCTCCGGGATAGGAAGAAGGTCTCCTTTAGGCCCACACTTTCTTGGCGCTCCCGCTACACCCGAGGTAGATCCACCTGGTCTAGACCTGGAAGATCTACCTCGGCATGACGTCATGATGTCTGTCTCCTGTCTCGACTCGGTGGAGGACGCATGGGTCAGGGAGGTTGTATCTTCAGGATACAAAATAGAATTAGTTTCCTGGCCCTGGGATCGATTCTTCTAATCCCGCCCTCCAAAAGACCCCGCCTTGGTCCCGGGTTTCTTTTGCATCCATCGCCTCCATCCACAGTTTGGGGGTAATCGTCCCCATTCCGGAAAGAGAACGATTCACAGGTTTGTGGTGAGGACCTTGAACCCCCAGGTGCTTTGTAGAAAATTATAACATTAAGTTGTGAATATAAAAATAATTTTTCACAAAATGTATCTTTTATCCCCCAATTTTTTTGTTTTCACAAGGGTAACTGGAGAAAATAAACCCCCAAATCTGTTGTGCATCTTCTCCTGAGCACGCTGATACCCCATATGTGAAGGAAAACCACTTTTTGTGTGCATGGCAGGGCTCAGAAGGGAAGGAGTGACATTTTGGAGTGCAGAATTTGATGGAATGGTGTGCGGGTGTCATGTCACGTTTGGAAAACCCCTAATGTGCCTAAGCAGTGGAAACTTCCCCACAAGTGACCCCATTTTGGAATTGATCTACTAGTATGTAAATTTTATACTGAGACGAAGACATACTGATAGGGAATTTAGATTGTGAGCCCCATTGGGGACAGCGATGATGTGTGTGCAAGCTGTAAAGCGCTGCGGAATATGTTGGCGCTATATAAAGAGATTATTTATTATAATGCAGTGGCGTACATAAGTTGTGTAGAGTGCATCAGGTTTGTCGGGGCAGGTGTCGCCTTGATCAAGTTCTTGCGTGTCCCACTTCTGTAATACACTCGGCACCTCTTTTGAGACCTTTTTTTTGTGCTTCGAGGGATCTCCCCTGCGAAATATTGGCCTGGTATGATACGAGCACCTTCAGTTCTGGAAGTTTCCATTATGGAAGCAGGAATTTTAATGGATAAAAGCACAGTATGATGTGGTGTTTTTCTGCATAAAAGATTGGACAATTTTATATAGTGTGCTTACTAGGGGTTCCAATAATGTTGACAATTGTCCATTATTGCTGTAAAGATTTGAAAGGTTTACTTGATATACTGTAAGGATATGCTACACTTATTTAATACTGGACTCCTAAGAATTTGTTAAATATGTTTTCATTTCAGGCATGACTCCTCCAAGGCCACCTATGTGTCCACCTGGTCCTCCCGGGCCACTTGGTCCCCCTCCACCAGGACAACCACTTCCTCCCCCTTTAACTGGACCTCCACATAGGGGTGAACGCCCTCCTCCCCCAGTGCTATTTCCAGGACAACCATATGGTCAACCACCCCTAGTTCCTCTCCCTCCAGGTCCACCACCCCCTGTCTATGGCCCTCCACCTGGTCCACCACCACCTCAACAAGGTCCACCACCTCCTCCTGGTCCATTTCCTCCGCGCCTTCCAGGTCCTCCAATGGCACTTGGACCACCCCCTCACTTACCAGGCCCACCACCAGGTGGACCACCTCCAGCTCCACATGTGAATCCAAACTTCTTTCCACCTCCGGGAAATGCTGGTATGCCTACATCAGATAATAGAGGACCACCATCATCAGACCCATATGGTCGACCCCCTCCATATGACAGAGTAGAATATGGGCCACCAGGAAGGTAAGTTAAATATTTAACAATCCTATTGTCTTTTTTTAATTTAGCCTACGTTAATTATTTATTTCTTATAGGGACATGGATTCTGTCAGAACTCCATTAAGTGAAGCAGAATTTGAAGAAATAATGAATCGAAACAGGGCGATTTCAAGCAGTGCGATTTCAAGAGCAGTGTCTGATGCCAGTGCTGGTATGTTAAATCATTTAAAAAAAATAAAATTCCAAGCATCCTTACTATGTAACTAATTTTATTGATTTAGATTGATTTGCCATATATGCCTTTAGGATTGCAAAGTAACAGTCATTTTCCTTAATGGTTAAATTTAGAAGTTGTGTGAGAAGCGCAACCAGGTTGTAGTAATAGTGAGATTTCTGTTTTCCACACACCACTGTACCATCTGTAAGCTGCAGAAGGTTAGCATAATAAGTATGTAAAAATGTGAGCATTTGTGCTTGCACAGTGTATATGCTAATGCTATTTACTGTTATTGCACAGCCCCCTTTAACCCCCTTAACTCCCCCTATTTGGTGCGGGCTCCGGTGATGAGCCTGCATCTTTTTCGGCACATGACAGCTGACGTGCCCCTAATAGCCGCAGGTAGAATCGCGATCTACCCACGGCTGTTAACATGTTAAATGCCGCTGTCAAACTCTTGACAGCAACATTTAACATGCACGCGCAGGAAGCGCGTCATTACCTCCTCCATCAGCGCCCGTGTCACATGACCGCGGGTCACCGATGGGTCAGCATGACAACCAGAGGTCTCCTGGAAACCTCTATGGTTGTCACTGCTGGATTGCTATGAGCACCGCCTGGTGGTTGGCGCTCATAGCATGTGATTAATTTTGCTACGTGCAGGTGATCTATACATCGCCTGTATGTAACAGAGCCGATTGAGTTATGGCAGCTTCTAGTCTCCCATGGCAACTATTGAAGCATGCCAAAAGTAAAAAATTAAAAAAAAAAACAACAAACAGTTCAAATCACTCCCCCTTTCACCCCATTCAAAATAAAACAATTAAAAAGAATCAAACATACACACATTTGGTATCACCATGTTCAGAAACGCCCGATCTATCAATAAAGAAAGGACCTGATTGCTAAACGGCGTAGCGAGAAAGTCAAAACGCCAGAATTAGGTTTTTTTTGGTCGCTGCGACATTGCATTAAAATGCAATAACGAGCGATTAAAAGATCATATCTGCACCAAAACGGTATCATTAAAAACGTCAGCTCGGCAAGCAAAAAGCCCTCTCTCAACCCGAGATCACGAAAAATGGTGATGCTAAGGGTAAAAAAAGCCTAGACATGTTTGGTGTCTATGAACTTGTAATGACCTGTAGAAGCCCATGCTTGTGTTTTAGATTTTAGCAAAAAGTCAGGTATATTTAAAGTACTTTATTTAGACTTTTACAGGCCCAAATTCTAAAGGCCTGATTCATGTAAGCTTTTATGCCAGTGCTCTGGCGTAAAAAAGCTAAGAAACGTTACAACGTGTTGGCACAACTTGAGGGTGCATGGAAATGTTGAACTTTCAGCATTCTCCTATTTTTGCCCAGCTACATTTTTGCCCAGCTCGTCAAATTCTGGAGTTGGATTTGTGGTGAGATGGATAAGGAGGTGCACGTCCTTTGCTCATGATTCTTTAAAATGTAATGGTGGTTTTAATTTTTATTTCCAAACTCAATAGTGCATGTGAAAATAAGCAGTTTTATAATATATCTTCTCACAGAAATCTGCTTCTTTCCCTGCCAGAGGTGATCAGTCATGATCAAAATTCTCAATTCTGAGGTAAAAATCTGTATTCAATGGAGACAGACTATCCCATTCCTGAGATAGGCGGCTGTTGCTGATACAATTCTATGTAAGGAGGAGCTTTGCTTTTAGCTCCTCCTGTCTACATCGAATCTCAAATTTTTGTGATAAGATATACTGTAAAGCTGCTTATTTTCAAGTGCACTATTGATTTATGAAATGAAAATTAAAATAACGGTTACACTTTGAATGAATGAATCGGGAGCATTGCACAAGTGGCATGCTCCTCCTTATGCATCTCGCCCCAAATCCTACTGCAGTCATGGCGGAGTAAGATTATGGCGTAGTGAACGCCGCTGCTCGTTGTGAAGTTGCCATGTCCCAGCCCCTACCACTTGTAGAATGCTGCATGAGCTCTAATAAGCCCTTATGTACTAGAAGGCTTGTTGGTATGAGATTAGGCCTTACTAATGTGATCAGTTTACGTACATTTTATGTCTGCTACATCACATTTTTGCCTTGATTGGTGAATTTAAACTGGCCTATGCAACTTTTAATGTGATAAAGTAAGCTGGTAGGATACACTGTTTTCTTGTTCCTGTTTTGTAATATATATATTTTTTTTTTGTGTAGGTGACTATGGAAGTGCAATAGAGACTTTGGTAACCGCCATTTCTTTAATTAAGCAATCCAAAGTTTCTGCTGATGATCGCTGCAAAGTACTGATAAGTTCTCTACAGGATTGTCTTCATGGAATTGAATCAAAATCCTATGGTTCAGGGTCTAGGTAATGTGCTTTGTCTTCATTCGTGTATGCTTCTTAGTGTAGAAGTTAACAAAAGTAAATCCTAATTTACGATGAGCTTTATAATTGTAAATTTTTATTCCCTGCATTGGGTATTAAGGAATGGTTTTCTTCTCTCCTAGTGTCTATTTGCCAAAACATGGCTGAATACAAAAGGCTGCATAATAACTTCATCTAGTAAGACTTTTTCAGTATTGAGGAAGAGAGCAATTAATGGCATAACATGCCTAAGCTTCCTTAATGTGAAGATCATCTGAGACTTTAAAAAAATTAATAGCATTCCTTGTAGTGGAGAGCTGCTTCTAGAGTATATTTTTAATGTATATTTTGGGAAAGACTGCTTAGTAATGGGAGAGAATGTTGTTAGTTTTAAGGGAAATTAATTGAGTATTTCCTTTAGAAGACGTGAGCGTTCAAGAGAAAGGGACCACAGTAGGTCACGAGAAAAAAGCAGGCGTCACAAATCGCGCAGCAGAGATCGCCATGATGACTATTACCGGGAAAGAAGTCGTGAACGAGAAAGGCATCGCGATCGGGAGCGTGATCGTGATAGAGAAAGAGACAGAGAGAGAGAGTATCGTCATCGCTAAGCAGGTGGGTATATTTTAGGCTGGAGGATATAGGCTCTGCAGAACAAGTCTCCGATTGTTTAAATAAAGAAAACCCCAATCATTCTAAAACATTGGTGTTTTGGTAAGTAAGGGAAATTGTGTATTAAACTTGTAATTTTTTTAGGTTCGTTTTTGCAATTTTGAAGGAAATATAAGAATTCCTGCTCAGAAAAGAACACTTGGCAAGTGTTCTGTGTCCTTCAGATTAATGCTGGGGATAACTGGGATGGCATACAGTATTTAGTAATGTCATGAAAAAGGGATAACAACAAATAACATACTAAAACAGAGGAGTCATTCCTGTTGTCAGCTACCGTAATCTGATTTTCTGCCATTTCTAAATGAGTTTGGCACCTAAAGCTCCTAGTGGCAACATAATTTGGTGTAGACAGCCTTCATTTAAAGGAATTAAAAAAAACTGTAATTGTATGGATGTAACTTCATAAAGTGTGAAGACTTATATCCAAACCTTATTATTTTTCAATAATTTAGTTTGTTTTTCAAAACTATTCAGAGTGATTGAGATGCAACTGCTGAGTGCTCTCCTTCCCATCTGAGACGTTATGTCACAGATCAAGGGGCATGGTCTTTTCCTGGCTTTTATTACTAGCCAACCTCCAAATAACCTTCCATATAATTGCGTATAAGGGGTGTGACTTATACTTGTATGCAAGTAAGGCTACTTTCACACTAGCGTCGTGCACTGCACGTTGCTATGCGTCGTTTTGTAGAAAAAACGCATCCTGCAAAAGTGCTTGCAGGATGCCTTTTTTCTCCATTGACTTGCATGTGCGACGCATTGCCACACGTCGCAACCGTCGTGCGACAGTTGCGTCGGACCGTCGCCACCAAAAAACGTTGCTTGTAACGTTTTTTGGTGCGTCGTTCCCATCTTTTCCGACCGCGCATGCACGGCCGGAACTCCGCCTCCCCGCACCTCACAATAGGGCAGCGGATGCGTTGAAAAACAGCATCCGCTGCCCCCGTTGTGCGGCGCATTTAATGCTAGCGTCGGTACGTCGCAACGACGCAATTCGTCGTGCGTCGTCCGACGCTAGTGTGAAAGTAGCCTAACGCCCTGAGTGAGCGTGAGTCTGTGCTTGACCCCCATTATATCTGCCTGCTGTTATAACTGTTAGGTCAGATCCTCCTTCTCATGAAGAGGCAGCTTCTGTCTGCCCATAGTCTAGTCCTGTCAGTAATACTGCTCTCCCTCCCTAAGTAGTCTTGGTGCATCACACATGCCTCCCCAGCCTGTGTATAGCCTCAAAATGGTTCCTTCAGCGTTCATTACTGATATTGACTATCAGACACATAACCCAGCAGTTCTTCTTAGTTTGCACAGCCCTCAGGCTTGTCAGATGTGTGATATAGGAGGACTACTGAGAGAGGGAGAGCGGTGCCGTACCAACGCATGCTGCCTCTGCACAGGTGCTTGTAGGGAAGCTCTGCCTTCACAGCTATGAATTAGTCACAGGCAGATATTATGGTGGTCGGACAGGCAGAGCACAGAATCCCATTTTCTCATTGCAAGCACAATAAGCCATGTCCCTTACTATGTGACTGCTTCGAAGGAGTGGTTTTCAGGAGGACGCTTGGCTTGTGTTAATAACCAGGACCAGACCACAGCCTTCCATGTTTGACCTAACGTCCCAGAAGGGAGGGGATTATTCAGCAGCTGTGTCGCCATCACACTGAATAGTTCTCTGTGGATGTAAGACTTCATAGTTTCTGAAGTAACGTAGATCGGAGGTAAAAAAAATTATTCCCGAGTACCCCTTTAATCTTTGGGAAAGGTGAATACATTGCCTTACAATATAATATTTATACATATAGATATTTGTAATATTTTACAGATGCTCTACCGTAGCTCTTTAATGCACTATGGGATTGAAGAGCGATGCTCTCATCTTTTTACAAAAGAATGCGTGAGTTGGGGGGTCGAACATGCACAGATCCGTTCTAATTGGGGATAGAAGTGTCTCGTTGTGCCAGTTAGAGCACGTCCCAGCAGTTGGGCTTCCACCGATCTTTTAGAGAGATTTATCTTCCCTGGACAAGCCCTTTAAAGTGGATTAGTATGATCAGTGTGTCTACATATCTCTCTAGGCTTCTAATAAAATCAAGCACACTTTGAAATATTTTGCTTAACTTTACTACGTAATTATGCCCTTTGACACACAAAATTCCTATACAAATTGCATTTTCTTCTCAAGTTGGGCTAGTAATCTATTTTTTAGCAAAACGTATCTATATTATTGCATTTTCCTTTGGCTATTGTGGCTTCCTTGCATACAATACATAGATGTGTACACGCAGCCCGAAGGTAGATCCACTCATGCAGCATATAATGCTGTTTTCTTGTAACCACCGCCAGGGGCCAAGTCTCTGCTGACAGGTATCTGGGGAGAAAAGCATCTGGCCTGTTGAATTTCAACAGGCAATCATTTAGTGCTCCTTAGAGATGTCTTTCTCTTGGAGAGCACAGGAGGGCTCTGCTGAGCCTTCCAGGATGTTTAGGGTTGAAGGTAGCTGTCAGACAAATCGTTTGTCTAATGGGTATCTAATGTGTAAAGGGGCCTTAACGTGGTGATGGACAGGTCAGATTAGAGAATCTACTACTTGCACATGGTGAAATTTAGTCTCCGTTTCATTGTTACAAACTATGCTGGTCATCAAAATCATTCCCATTAATGTAAGTAATATTTTTTTGACTATTGTTAAAGCTGGCATGTAATTATACTATGCTATCGTGTTTAGAAGGAATCTGTCTCCAGGTTTTTGCAACCTAATCTGGCAAAATGATGTAGGGTTAGAGACCCTGATTCCTGCGAGGTCCTTTGCTGGGCTGCTTGCTGTAGTTTTGATAATGTCCTGCTTATAAAATAGTGATTTTATTAGAGTACTAGCAAACCTGCAGCCAGGTAGTCCTCCATATTCATGAGCTCTATATAATCCCACCGCCTCCACTGATTGGCAGATTTCTGTGTACACTGTACATGAGCAAAAATTTGCTATTGGTGGGGTTAAACAAAACTCGCTTTCAGCGAACTGGTAGATCAAAGGCAGATAAAAGTGATTTTATCAAAATTACAGCAAGTGAATTACATCTGGAAATGGAGTCTCTGCCCCTACATAATGCTGCTCTCAAACAGGGTAGTAAAAACCTGCTGATAGATTCCTTTAAAGAGTAGCATATTCTGAGCACTGTGTTGCTCAAAAAATATGGTGCCTTTTGTCCTATAGCTACCAAAAAATAAAGCACACTAATAGGTATAAATTTCACATACAGATAGTTTATACAGCTTGAAAGTTATTTGATCAAGCTTCAATAAAATCATTCTTGATATACTTGGTAAATTTAGTAATTGATGCCTTTAAGTTCTGAAAAATGTCACTCAAAAGGACGACAATGAAATATATTGAATAAAATAAAACAATTTAATATTTTATTCACTACATTTAATGCTAACACAAGAGACCAAAATATGACTTTGATATTGTTGCACAAGGATAGCTGAACTGAGGTAACAGATTTAATACCGCATGGGGCACCTACTATGTAATTTTATTTTAGTCTCTAGTATGTAAATGGAAATTAGAATTCTCACGTAAAATGGTCCATGCTGCAGAAGAATTCTATGAAGCCCCAAATTGTAAATTTCCTAGACAAAGCTGTATGTGGGAGGTTTTTGTTGTAAAGCTATGATTACTATAATGTTATATGCAGAGTAAATTAAGTACCGTAAGTACTCGAGTAAAAGTCGACCCGAGTTTAAGCCGAGGCACATAATTTTGCAACGAAAAACTGGGAAAACTTATTGACTTGAGTATAAGCCGGGTATGCATTGTCCCCTCATCCCTGTCCTTGTGTGCATGGCTCCCTCATCCCTGTCCTTGTATGCATGGCTCCCCATCCCCCGTCCTTGTTTGCATGGCTCCTTATCCCCTATCCTTGTATGCATGGTTCTTATTAAAAACAAAAAACACATCCTACTTACCTTCTCTGCGCGCCCTCACTGCATCTTGTTCCGGCGCCAGCAGTTCTTCCGATCGAGCAATCACGTGTCCCCACTCATTAATTCACTATATTCACTCCACTCCTATGGTAGTAGAGGAGTGAATATTCATTACCTTAATGAGCTGGGGACTTGTGATCGCTCAGCAGGAAGAGCTGCTGGTGCCGGAATGAGATGCAGCGAGGGCTCGCAGAGAAGGTAAGTAGGATGTGTGCTGGAAGGCTGTGGATGTAACTGTGTGCTATAAGAGAAATTAATATTCATTGCCAGCGCAGTGAATATTAATTTCTCTTTAGCAACGGGCACAGTTACAGCCGCTGGCTCCTCCCTCTGTGACGCGCTGCTCCGGTATTCCCCCTGAAGCAGAGGTGAGCAGCCACGGGGGAGTAGAAACAGATGTGAGCACATGTGTGGTGGCTATTCTTTTACCACCTCCTGCACAAGAAAAAAAGAGGAAACAAATAAATGCTGGAGGGTAGGAAGTGGTTGATCCTCTTACACAGAAAGGAGAACAAGAGTAACTGATTACACACTTTAATTCTGAGAAATGGAGGAGGCAGGGGCGGAGATTTCATGGTGTAGCAGCAACTACTGAATTAAAATATTTTTATAGCGCCAACATATTCTGCAGCGATTTACAGTTCATAAGGGACATGTGCAAACAATGTCAAACATTACAGAGTAACACATAAACAGATACCAAGAGGAGTGAGGGCCCTGCTCCCAAGCTTAGTCTATGAGGAAATGGGGAGACTCGAAAGGTAAATGGTAAAAAGTGCTTGTATTGTACGGTCCAACGTACAGTGAGGTGAATTGCAGCTCTCCCTGCACCTGAACAGCAATCTTTGATAAATCTCCTGTGTCGCCACCAAGCTTCCCACCTCACAAACCATTTTAACCTTGCCACTCTCCCTACACAGACACAGCTCCTGCTCAAGCTCCAGTTGCTCAGTCATAATTCGGCAGTTATCCCCTTTTTCCAACAGTGCCCACTTCACCAATGTTTAAAGGGATTGTCCGAGACTTTCAAATAGACTGTCTATCCTTAGGATAGGTTGTCTATGCATGATTGGTGGGGGTGTGAAAGTTGTCAGCTGTATGGTGGTGGCCGCAGCTGGGTACTGCGTATCCGACCCCCATTCAAATAAATAAGGGGTGGATGTGCAGCCAGTACGTAGTGCAGCCCACCAATTCCGTTGATTGAGCTGTGCTGTGCAGCAACGTAACTGAGAAGTCTGGCCGCCATTAGTTCCAGGAACAGCTGATCGGCAGGCGTCACTGACATTTATGACCTATTCCAAGCATTGACCATCTATGTTAAAATCCAAGACAACATCTTTAACTCCTTTCTGACATTGGGCACAATAATACGCCCTCATCAGAATTCCTCCTTTTGTGGGCTTCAGCGCTAAGCCCACATCTTTCCCGGCACATGTTATCTGTTTCGAACAGGTGTTGTTAACCTGTTAAATGTTGTATCAAGCTCTGACAGCAGCATTTAACCTCACTTACCGGAAGCGCGTCAAAAATCCCTCCCATTGGTGACTACGTCATGTGATCGTGGGTCACTGATGGGTCGGCATGACAATCAGAGGTCTCCAGCAGACCTCTATGGTTGTCATTGCCAGATTGGTATGAGCGTCGCCCAGTGATCGGCGCCCAGAGCAAGTGAGCATTTCTGTTACACACAGGCGATCCGTTCATTGTCTGTGGTAGCAGAGGCAATTGGACAACTGCAGCTTCTGGTCTCCCATAAACACTATTGAAGCATGCGAAAACAAAAAAAAATTTTTTTAAATATAAGAAAAAATAAAAGTTCAAATCACCCCCCTTTCGCTCCATTCAAAATAATATAAAAAAATCAAATCTACACGTTTGGTATCGCCGCGTTCAGAATTGCCCGATCTATCAATATGAGAAAAGCATTAACCCAATTGCTAAACGGTGTAACGAGAAAAAAGAATTATGGTTTTTTGGTCGCTGGCACATTGCAATAAAATGGAATAATGGGCAATCAAAAGATTGTATCTACACCAAAATGCTATCAATGAAAACGTCAGCTCGGCACATACAAAATAAGCTCTAGCCCAACCCCAGATCATGAAAAATGTAGACTACAGGTCTCGGAAAATTGTGTCATTTTTTTTTTTTTTAAAGGGAATCTGTCACCTTGTTTTACTGATATAAGATGTGGCCAATGCCTTTTGGGGCTTATCTTCAGCATTATAGAATGCTGTAGATAAGCCCCAAAAGGCAGTGGCTGCATCTTATAGTGGCAAAACGAGGTGACAGGTTCCCTTGAGGCCATGTGCACACGTTCAGTATTTTTCACGTTTTTTTCGCTATAAAAACGTGATAAATACCCGAAAAAAAACGCTAACATATGCCTCCTATTATTTACAGTGTATTCCGCATTTTTTGTGCAAATGTTGCATTTTTTTCCGCGAAAAAATCGCATCGCGGGAAAAAAAAGCAACATGTTCATTAAAGATGCGGAATTGCGGGGATTCCGCACACCTAGGAGTGCATTGATCTGCTTACTTCCCGCACGGGGCTGTGCACACCATGCGGGAAGTAAGCAGATTATGTGCGGTTGGTACCCAGGGTGGAGGAGAGGAGACTCTCCTCCACGGACTGGGCACCATATAATTGTTCAAAAAAAAAAGAATTAAAATAAAAAATAGTGATATACTCACCTTCGATGGCCCCCGCAGTCTTCCCGCCTCTCCGGTGCATGCTGCCGCTTCGGTTCCTATAGCTGGTGTGCGGTGAAGGACCTGCGATGACGTCGCGGTCTTGTGATTGGTCGCGAGACCGGTCATGTGACCGCGACGTCATGGAAGGTCCTGCACACACACAGCATCTATAGGAACGGACGCCGCTGAGGAGATCCGCTGTCTGCGGAAAAAAACGGGGGGAAAAAAACGCAAAAAAAAATATGCGGATTTCTTGCAGAAAATGTCCGGTTTTCTTCAGGAAATTTCTGCAAGAAATCCTGACGTGTGCACATACCCTTAAACCAAAGTTTGGGGGGTTTTTTTCACCGCTTAAAAAAGAACTTAGACATGTTTTGGAGTCTGTGAACTTGTAATGACCTAGAGAATCATATTGGCAGGTCAGTTTTAGCATTTAGTGAACCTAATAAAGAAAAAACTGTGGAATTGCACTTTTCTTTTTGCAATTTCAACGCATTTGGAATTTTTCCCCGTTTTCTAGCACAAAATATGTTAAAACCAATGATGTCTTCCAAAAGTACAGCTTGTCCCGCAAGAAACAAGCCCTCAAATGGCCATTTTGACCAAAAATTTAAAAAGTTATGGCTCTGGGAAGATGGGAAGCAAAAAGCAAAATTCACTGCCTGACTGTCTCCTTGCACTATACAGCTTGTTCTCACTCTGTCTTTATAAGTGCTCTGCAGGGATTCACTCTCCTCAAACGCTGATAAAGTGAGAATTATCCCCTCCCCTCTCCCATCAGTGCTGTTATTGGTCACAAATCTTTGCAGTAAGCACCAGGAACTGTTTGGTGCAGACAGTAGTGTGTAGTGACTAATGTGAGCACTCATGGGAGAGAGCTACCTTTACTTTATCAGTGTATGTCTCATAGACCTGTAGCAGTGCTTCTCTCCATGCGTTCTCACTTTTAGGGCTCATACTCGCTTGCGAGAAACTCGGATGAGTCTCGCACGCCAATACCTGGCACTGCACCACCCGGCACTGCACCCCGCACTCGGGAGCGGAGCGTGCGGCCGCATAGCAGTACATGCAGCCGCCTGCTCCGCTCCTGAGTGCCGGGTGCAGTGCCGGGTATTGCCATGCGAGACTCATCAGAGTTTCTCGCAAGTGAGTATGAGCCCCCTTAGCAGAGTGACATGCAGGCAGAGAGCTGACAGTGGAAACCTAAAACAAATCTGTCACCAGATTTTTATTTTTTTTTACCCCATCTGAAAGCAGCACAATTAAGATGCGGAAAACCCTGATTTCAGCAGTGTATTACTTACTGGGCTGCTTTCTGTAGTTGTGTTAAAATCCCTGTTTTATCTGCTGCAGGTGTGCCAGTTCACTGTATGCTGAGCTGTATATAACTCCAGCCACACCACTAATTATCTTTTTGCCCATGTACAGTGTACACAGAAAGCTGCCAATCATTGGCGGGGCTAAACAGAGCTCATGAGCTGTGAGCGTATGGTTGTTATTGGCAACAAAAAAAGGTTTTTCCTTTAGGCATTTGATAAATTGGGCTTTTAGAGTCTTCTTCACTAGTTTTCCTATTTCATAGTCCTATCCAATTAATGCTAATTAAGGGAAGCTGTTAATCAAAGGACTGGGGGATCCTTGGAACATATGAATTAGTCAGGCATATGTGCTTTCCTTTACATAATGTGTGCTGAGATGAAGATGATTAGGACAGTGTTTTTTGTATTTTTTTTTTTTTTTTCTCAAAATTGGGTATTGAGTAGAGAATGTTATATAATGAACATAAGTTAACCTCTGAGTCCACTACCAATACCAGAAGTCATGATGTGCTGTCTATTATTCGTGTGGCTGCTACATGTAGTCCGCTAGCCTCACCAGTGATCATTGAGGCCAGTGATTGAATGCAGTATTCCGGTAAATAATGGCTGGGACATCACATCTGGTTCAAGGCGTAATTTATCTTTATTTTATAACATTATCTATCTGACCATCTTTTAAAATAAAAACCCTGAAAAACCCTTTTTATGTTTACTGTTTTGTTTCCTGTAAATGTATGCAAAACACTTGTTTGTAAGTAATCTTGTTCAGAACCCGTTCATTATAAATATATATGTTGGATATACACAGATTTGTAATATTTTTATCTGATAACTCTTTAAAAATAAATTTTTTAACCCCTTAAAATTTGCGTTTTGCCATGATTTAGTCTCTTTACTCCCCAGCTTCTCTTGCCTTCCCATTTTTAGGATGCCTAGTTGTCTCACAATGATAATGCCCTAAGATTCATAGTACACCCAGTTTTACTCTAATAAAACCGCCCTTGCTTTTTAAAAGGTTTGCATCAGCATTTGTGTTTCATGGAATGAAAAGTTGTAATAGTGTATTTTTGCAGCCGTAATGTGTTGCTAGGCTAAATTATTTTTGTACTTGAGAATTATGTAATCTGAATTTCAGGTTTTAAGAATGTGTTACTCTGCCTATTAAATATACACTAATATGAAATGCTGTCCTAAACCTAACTAGTATATTAATTTGTTGTAAACCTTTGTAACTCTATTGCAATCTTATTGTACAGTGTTCCTTTGAACTTTAAAGATGGGGTTACAGTGTGATTTTTGACCGTTACGCACACTGTGAAATCAGACCGCTCGCTGGTAAATTGCTGTATAATGCAGATAGATGGGTTTACATTGCAGCTGCTAGGGTACCCTGACAAGTTGCAGAAAGTCGGGCCCAACTGGACTTTTTTTTGCAACTTCCTTGTCACGTTACCCTGTGTCACACTATGACCCCATTCACCTGTTATCAGCGGCACATGTTTGACCTGTATTGTGGATAAAAATCACCATATAACCCCAGCCTAAAAACCACTATTTGCATTAGTACCTTCTTATTTTGTAAATATCATATGTTCCAGATATAGAAGGGTATAGTTTGTGATTTGCCTGAACATTTGTGGCAAAGTCCTGAATTTCCCGGTTCAGCCGTGTTAACACATGTATTATTATTAAAAAAACAACTAGAAATTGTGTAAGGAAAGTATACTTTAGGATGCATTTCAATATTCTTCTCATTATCTTTATCATGGGAAAATATATTACACGTGACTCTGTAAACCCTTTCCTATCGCTGAAAATATATTTACCAATATGTGCTTTTTCCGTCACAAAAATAACTGTCTATACAAAGTCGAATAAAAGCCCGGCCCTTAAATGTGTACTTTGGTTAGTGTACTTCCCAAATGTAAGTTTAGTAGTTGTTTTTTTTTTTTAATTATTTTATTGCGCACTCCTTTTTAAAACCGCAAACCTCCAAGTCTAATTAGGAAAAATTAAAAATTCCCTGACCCTGGTGCAGTCCATATATCGCATCGTTCTGCGACAACTAGGCGAACTCACATCCTTGCGTTTTCAGGCTCCCTTATTTTCTCTTTCTAGCTTAAACAACTTTGTCATTTTGTAAAATTTTTCCTTAGCTGTCTGTATCCAGACAAAAAGCATTTTTTAGCATTAATGGCCAATGCTACCTCTGTCTTGTATTTGGTGTTTTTTAGCTTAGAATATTGGGATTCCTACAAATACTCTTATAATGCCTGTATTTCATGATTATTGCACCTTGTACCTCCACCTACAAATTCTCTTTATAGAAAGCCATAGTTAATTGCCTCTCACTCACGTTTGACTAATATCTGATAAAGTATATCTATGTCCACCTTAAAGTGAATCTGTTACCAGATTTTTGCTATGTAATCTGAGAACTCCATAATGTAGGAGCAGAGACCCTGATTATAGTGATATCACTTACTGGACTATGTTCTGCTGTTTCCATACAATCAGTCTTTTACTAGCAGGAGACACTCCTTACAGGACAACTGGCCTCCTGCCTCCTTGTCCAACCCCTTCTCCAGCACTGTTTAGCAGCTAGCTTCCTGTGACTATACAATATACACAGAAAGCTATGGTGTGTGTGGGGCTTTACACAGCTCAGCTATCATAGCTGCTGCCCCCAGTATACTAAGTTATAAATTGCTGGAATCAGGGTCTCCACTCATAACTCGTGCTGCTGTCAGATTACGTAGTAAAACCTGCTGACAGATTCTCTTTAAAGGTATAAGTTTATCTCTTGGCAGGGACAATCATTTTTTTTATATGATCTTTTTCAGCTTAGTCTCAGTTTACAACTCAGTTTGTGCTTCAGTTGCCATATTGGCATCATAAGGGATGTTGATATATATGTGACACTTGATGGCTAATGTTCATCTAGTCCCCTCTGTCCCTTGAAGCATTAATATGTGTTTGGTGATCAGTCATATGTTTCTATTTTACAACATACACTTGTTACTTGTGAAATGAATATCTGGTTTATGATCCACTGCACCACTATTTGTAAAGCAAGATTGCAGACATATTGATGTAAAAAGAAAACTGCCGCCTTATTAAAAGCTGTGGGGATGTGGTTAAAAGTAGAATATTGACTGGATATTGATTGATACTTGTAAATACATGTGTAAAAAAAAAAAAACACAACACATTTTCATTATTTATAGTTGGTGAGTTCTCATGTAACAATTTGTGTTCTTTAAAAAAAAAAGACTTGTGTATTGCAAAAAATAATGCACCCCTCCTGGATAATAGTTTTCACTTTGTTACTTTGGCATGAATAGTATGACTTTGATCTTATACTTTAACCTACTAAACACCTTATTACGTTCCCTGTCCCTCCCCAGAATATGCAGAAGGGGTGTATTATTCTTCAAAATGACTTGTAACTTATTCTCATATAGTGCTATTTGTATATTTTTGGAACATATATCTTCACTTGCAGTTGTGTGAAAGTGTTTGCCCCTTCCTGATTTCCTATTTTTTTTCCATGTTTGTCACACTTAAATGTTTCAGATCACCAAACAAATTTAAATATTAGACAAAGATAACACAAGTAATCACAAAATGCAGTTTTTAAATGAAGCTCGTTATTATTAAGGGAAAAAGAAATCCAAACGTACAGGGCCCTGTGTGAAATAGTGATTGCCCGCTAAACCTAATAACTGGCTGGTCCACCCTTAGCAGCATGAACTGAAATTGAGATTTCTCTATCGCCTCTCATTGGGGGACACAGGAACCATGGGGTGTATGCTGCTGCCACTAGGAGGCTGACATTTGCAATAACTGGCAATGAGTCTTTAACAACGCTGGAGTAATTTTGGACGACTCATCTTTGCAGAATTGTTGTAATTCAGCCACATTGGAGAGTTTCCAAGTACAAACCGCCTTTTTAAGGTCATGCCACAGCATCTCAATCGAATTAAGGGTAGGACTTTGACTAGACATCTTCAAAATTTTACTTTAGTTTTTTTAAACCATTCAGAGGTGGACTTGCTGGTGTGTTTTGGATCATTGTCCTGCTGCATAACCCAATTGCGCTTCAGCTTGAGATCATGATTAAAGAAGATGTGGAGGGCACCACTTATATGATAATGAAGAAGATTTTTAAAGAATGGGGTTCACCCATGGGCAGTATAAGTATATATCATGCAAAACACAAGAAAAAGAATGCCCACATACATAGGGAACACCCAAACAAATTAAACACTCAATTTATTATTGAACTTCCTCCCCTGAAGAAGCCACATTGTTAGTGGCGATACGCGTGGGGTTCACCCGCTACTACCTCTTGCTCACATGGCTCTTTGCTGGACTTCCAGGTGTCCCATTCATGGGATCTGAGCACTGGCCTCTTTCTCTGTCTCTTCATTTGTTAGTATATATAACACATATCCTATATCAAAAGTAATAATGCTTCACAAAGACATAAACATACACAATTTCCATGAATTCCCAGGGAAAAATGAAAGCATACCAAATAAATAAAATATAATATTTTATTGAAGAAAGTAATATTTTAAAAAACCATGACATCTATGCAAGATCAGGAAATCTCAATAAAAACAAGGCGGACACAGAGCCGTGACAATTTCGTACAGTTCACCTGCTATACAGCTGCCTAATACAAGGCAAACTAACATGAATGTGAATGTACAATAAATACTACAGGATATTTTATATGTGTAGACATTACATATATCAGTAAAGTGCAAAACAGTGCTGAAGATATATAGCCAAATGTAGGCCCAATAGTGACAATACCTATATATGAGACCTACCACAACCTGATAACGTGGTCTACATTAATGTATAAATACAAGAACTATTAGCACCCATATATAATATAAATGAAATAAGGGCCCAGTTCTAAATACAACTATGTGCTACACATCCATAAAATACCGCATATATCCATGTATATCATGCTAGTGAGACGTGATGCAAGGGCAAGGTAGATAACTTACATGAATGCTTATGAGCTGTGTACCACGCTTGTGCCGCCACCCCTGTGTACCACGCTTGGGGTGGCGGCACAAGCGTGGTACACAGCTCATAAGCATTCATGTAAGTTATCTACCTTGCCCTTGCATCACGTCTCACTAGCATGATATACATGGATATATGCGGTATTTTATGGATGTGTAGCACATAGTTGTATTTAGAACTGGGCCCTTATTTCATTTATATTATATATGGGTGCTAATAGTTCTTGTATTTATACATTAATGTAGACCACGTTATCAGGTTGTGGTAGGTCTCATATATAGGTATTGTCACTATTGGGCCTACATTTGGCTATATATCTTCAGCACTGTTTTGCACTTTACTGATATATGTAATGTCTACACATATAAAATATCCTGTAGTATTTATTGTACATTCACATTCATGTTAGTTTGCCTTGTATTAGGCAGCTGTATAGCAGGTGAACTGTACGAAATTGTCACGGCTCTGTGTCCGCCTTGTTTTTATTGAGATTTCCTGATCTTGCATAGATGTCATGGTTTTTTAAAATATTACTTTCTTCAATAAAATATTATATTTTATTTATTTGGTATGCTTTCATTTTTCCCTGGGAATTCATGGAAATTGTGTATCTTCATTTGTTAGGTGGATAACAGGTTTTGTATAGCAACCGGACTGGGGCATTGGACCAGATACACAGTTGAGTCATTAGATAGTGTCATTTAAGTTTTCTTTCAAGACCTTGTTTTACATCTTGGATATTATTATTCCCTTTTTGTCCGAGTATGGTCTTTATTGTGTGCTCAAAAAGCCTGCATATATTTATTTGTGTTTATTTTTTTATTTTTTTTTGTATATGACATATATGCATATATATACCCTTTCCCACCACATATTTTATATGGTACTGTGAATAGATGGGGGCTGCTCTTATTGATAATTTTTTTCCTGTATTTAACATTTATTGTTGAGTCCATGTACACAGCATCAAGCATATTTTTGGTAGTTACGGGATGTCCATGATCCATATTATTGGACATGGCCTTTGTGGCTTTTCAGAACTGTTTTAAATGTTTTTAAATTGTTGTGTTTGTAGTGTCATGTTTTTTCCATAATAAATTGAGTGTTTAATTTGTTTGGGTGTTCCCTATGTATGTGGGCATTCTTTTTCTTCAGCTTGAGATCACAAATGGATGGACATTCATTCAGGATTTTTATTTGGCAGAATTCATGGTTCCATTTACCACAGCAAGATTTCCATGTCCTGAAGTAGCGAAACAGCCGCAGACAATCACACAACCTTGACCATATTTTACTGTTGATATGATGATCCATTTCTGAAATTCTGTGATACATCTACCCCAGATGTAATGGGACATACACCTTTCAAAAAGTTCAACTTTTGTCTCGTCAGTTCAGAGAATTCTCCCAAAAGTCTTGGGGATCATCAAGATTTTCTCTGGCAAAACTGAGACAAGCCTTTGTTCATATTGCTCATTGGTTTTCATCTTGGAAGTCTGCCATGTAGGCCATTTTTGCCTAGTCTCTCTCTTATGGTGGAGTCATGAACACTAACCTTAACTGAGGCTAGTGAGGCCTGCGGTTCTTTGGATGTTCTTGTAGGGTCTTTTGTGACCTCTTGGATGAGTTTTTGCAGCGCTCTTGGGGTAATTTTGGTCTTCCGGCTACTCCTGGGAAGGTTTACAACTATTGAATGTTTTTGCCATTTGTGGGTAATGGCTCGCACTGTGGTTCGCTAGAGTCCCAAAGCTTGAAAAATGGCTTTATAATCTTTTCCAGACTGATAGATCTCAATTACTCAGTTTCTCATGTTTCTTTGGATTGCGGCATGTCTAGCTTTTGAGCATCTTTTGGTCTACTTCACTTTGTCAGGCAGGTCCAATTTAAGTGATTTGTTGATTGATAACAGGTGTGGCCATAATTAGGCATGGGTGTGGCTAGGGAGTTTGAACTTGGCTTCCCAAAATATGATAAACCACAGTTAATTTATGTTTTAAGGGGGCAATCACTTTTTCACACCTGTAGGTTTAGATTTTTTTCCCTTAATAATAAAGACCTTCGTTTAAAAACTATTCTGTGTTTACTTGTGTTATTGTTGTCAAATACTTTTTAATTTGGTTGGTGATCTGAAACATTTAAGTGACAAACCTGCAGAAGAATAGGAAATCAGGAGGGGCAAACCCTTTTTCACACAACTGTATATGTGCGGGACAGTTTAATCTGTTTTCAAGGTGTTATAAAGTGTGCTTCTTGTGTTGCTGGTGTTAGTCTCCTGACATAAGTTTACATCTGCTAGCTGGAGGTACAGCAGAGAGGTTTGAGAAGCTTTGGAAATAAGGCAGCGAAGTCTCTATCACAGTTAGTGTATTTACACTGGCCAGTTGAGACCTTTAAATGACTGCCAATCGACTACATGTAAGCTGATCAGCGGTCACTTAATGGCCTTTTTACAGAGGCTGACCCCCCTTGCATGTTCACAGAATGATCTTTAGTACAGTTTGTATGCAAAGAATATCATTGTTGTAGGCAGCTCATGACCAGTTTACATAGAACTATATGCTGTTGAGAAAAATGATTTTTATCAAGACCGTTTAGATAGGCTGCTATGAGCGTTCTCAGGAATGCTTGGAGCTGATTATTAGCAGTGTAATCCACCTTTAAACTTCTGTTTTGAGATTATCAGCAACATTACAGGTACACTTTAATGCTCATTTAACAAGCTTCACAAGTGAACATTATAAAGCTTAGTTCCACAATATCATGGTACTGCACTTGACTTGTAATGCAAAAAAATTCATGAAGATATGTTATAACTGTTATAGCCAAAGCATGTGTTTTTGGGTAATGTCCGATTCAACCGCTCAACCCAATGGGAACAATTAGGTATTTTGATATTCATGGCTATTTTTTGTAACCCACAAACACTTGCAGGGTATGTTCACAAAGGTAAAATAAATCTGACCCCTATGTGTGCAGACTTTGGCCATAATCTGGTTTCTGTTGTACCAGTATGTCACAAATTTGCAGTTTTATTTGCTACAGATCCACATGAACTTAAGCCACATTGTCATCTGGTGGGGCAGATGTTTTGCTTTTAATATGCTTAATGTATGCTCCTTATTCTTTTGGCACCATAAATCTGTGCATATGAATGGGATTGCAGAAACCCCATTTAAATGTATGAGATTCCGATTGTGGCCAAATTTTGGTGAGTGATCTACACCAAAATCCATGTTATGTCTGACCTATGTGAACATAGTCTCAGCTTTTGTTTTTTTAATGTTCTTTCTGAAAAACAATATTGGTCCCTGAGCACATAGCAAAAGAAAGGTATTTTAATTTATACAATATTTCTGGAAATACATTGCCCCTGACTCATCAAGACCGGTGACTTTTTTTGCAGGTCTTGATGAGAGGGTGTTCTCTAGTCAGAAGCTGCTGATTCATGAGATGCTGCTAGCCTCTTCATGAACCTGAATTGTTTTGACTATTGGCATGCACCTACATGTTCTACTCCAAAAACCTCATTCTAGTCATGAACTAAACGAGCTGTGGTGTCACCCCTACTTCTAACAAGGAGAAACTGTTGTTAAAATGCGTTGTCAAATTTTAGCGCAACTCCCAATATTGTGACTTTGTTCAAAGGTTTTACCCTATTTTTTTAGGTGTAAAAACTTTGAATAATCATGGCCATTGTGTTAGTGATCTCATGAAGTATGCATTTGTACAGTCGGATGCTTGTTGGTATTTTGTGATACTATATATGATACTGCTTAGACATTCTGTATGTTCACTATTTTTATAGCTGATACGTATTTGTGTAGATCGCTAGTTTACAGTTGTATACAAGACTGTTTTGGTATCTTCTAAAATTGTATTTTGCGAATAAATATTCTTACTAAACAGTCACTAAACAATGTGCATGGAAAAACTGTAACTATTTTTAAAGCTGTAATATTTGAGTTGTCAATGGTAGTGTTCTGACGACAATTGTCTATGCCATGTCCTGTATCAAATCTACATCACAAAATTTTAACACGTTACAGCTGACAGAAGAGGAGCATCTTGAAAGATCAACACCTACTCTTCACAGAAGACACTTGGCCTTCACTTTGCTTCATGACTCAGTTTCTGAGACCATATGGATTAAAATGAACAGATCTAGATGTGAATAAAGCAAATCTGCAAACATGGTAACCAGTAGATCTACTTATATTTTTAAGTTGCTTAAATGTTTTATTTGACTGAAACCTGTGTGACATAAACATTAACGGCTCTTGCAACTTTGGGTATGCATTAAATTGCCAACTGCTAATGTCCAGTTCTTTCTTGTTTTTATAGTTGTTTGTTCCTGTTCATGTTCTAATGTTTGTACATCACACCACCTCGATTACAAGATGTGGTATTGTAATAAACTGTTTAATGGGGCTGATGTGTAAAGCTGTTCAAGTTATTTGCTGTTTACACCTCAGGGAAAGGCTTGTTTTAGCAACATGTTGATTTTATTTCTTTAACCACAATTTGCAATCATTGGGTGCCCATTATTCATGTAATTTAACTGACTTTAGATGTATTTGTTAGTTGGCTATGTCACTGTTGGACAATTTTAGTTCTTCATTTGTATATTACTATATTTGTTAGTAAATGGTGTAACACAAATAATTAGTTGGTGCATGCCATAAATGTTTATTCTGATAGGCCACCATTCCATCTTCCATTTATGACCATGTATATGAAAACTTGTGTTGGAGTATTAATCACAAAGTGTCACCTCTGGTTTTGCAAATTTGCTTCTGTTTAGAAAATGTCAGTTTTAAATTCCAGTATAATTCCAGCAGTTACTGAATAGATTTTTTCCTGTTCCCACTAATGCATCAGCCTATGGTGGAGTGACTAATTTGTTATCTGCTCAATACTAGTTTTCTTTCTGTGAAAGATGTAATGTAGATTTTATCTACTTCTTATATTGGACTGCTTTAGGATACCAAGTTTTCAAGACCGTTGGTGACATGATTACCTATACACTGCTTGAATACCGTTGCAGGTTCTTCCAGCAGTATGTTTTCTTCTGTAGTAAAATAGACTGCAAGCTATATGCACAAACATTAAGACTAAAGGGTCTTGCTTTATAACACGCCAAGGAGTTTCCATTGCTTATGCGTTTTTTATGATCAGTGGTTCAATTTATCATGCAATGTGATATTGTATAAAGATTGTTTTTATAATGAGTTTGTCACCAAATTAGTTGGTTTATGATGGTGAAACAGAACCAGGTAAGTATTTTTATAATGATTTTACCTTTCCCCAGCGTTCTTTTACAGTTTTTAGTCCTAGTAGATTGACTGGAAATTACTTTTTTTTTTTTTTTTTTCGTTAAAAGTGAAACCTATCTCCACAATATTGCTGCCCCTCTGGGCTATTTGCCCAATGACTACTTCCTGTAATAGATCTGATCCCCTTCTAGTGTACCTTTTTCCTGCATAAGGATGAGCAGTAGATTGATAGCAGGGAACTGATGGCTTTCTAGCCAGGCTATTCCCCATCTTAGGCTGTTGTATTAATCACGTTTGTCTAACATTAAATGGATTCTCCTCTATCAGAAATAAAAGGTCTGCCCATCCACGCTTGAATAGCGCCTTTGTCTGATATATTAAAACTGACTAGCTTTATTAACTTGCAATACTAGACGCAGTCCATGGGCACTCATTTAAAATGAATTGGTTGAACCGCTATACCAGACACAGCTCATGGACAAGTGCCGCTGTTTCTGTAAACCAAGCGGAGAAATAGAACCCCTTTAATTTTGTCTTAAAACCTCTAATCCTATTCAGGTATTTATATTTGTATATTTATTTCTTTTGTATTAAAAAAAACATTTTGTATGGACTGGCTATAAAGTGATTGCTTGGTATTACATCTTTGTCATTTCTAGTAAATTTTCTTACCATATAAAACTAAATTTAGAAAGCGGCTTCTTCTGTACATACTCAACTCTTGTTCTCCTTTGTAGAACTTGTTCAAATAGCAAGTTTGCTTGTGGTTAAAGACTTGAAAGTATTTTTAACCTAGCTGTACTATATTTTTGCCAATATAGGTTGCTGATGTAAATACCACATGTATGTGGACATGTTAAATTTATTTTCCTAGGATTGCTCATGTGGTACAGTTACTTGGCTAGGAACTTGATCTTTTAACTGTGAAGTGTGTAACTTTTTAAGTGTGTTTTTTTTTTTGTTTTTTTTAACTGCTTTGCTTACTGGTTCTAGATAAATCTTAGGTGTTTACAGAGTATTAGATGCTTGATTTTGTGTCATACAATGTTATAATGTTAACTGAAAAAAATAAACTGCTTATTCATCTTCGACGTGAAAGCAATGTTTGAATTGGTTATACAAACCAAGGACATCTAACTGTAAGTAAGGATGGGATCTTGTATTAACATTTGTTCTCACAAGTCTAAAAATTCTCAGCTGAAATAAAAAGGGTGTTCTGAGCTTTGTGGTTTCCCATTTTTATTGAGCCGCTCTCTGCTTGCAACAGGTCTTCATGGAAATACAATTCATAAGCATGTATTCTTAAATTGTGCTTCCTCTGTTATATGTCGTAGAGATGTATGACTAAATTGACAACTGGGTTTAGACATCCCCTTTTTTAAAGGGGTGTTAACACTGTAACTGGCAGCACTGATTGGATGGTGTCAGTGTGTAAGAACACACAACCAGCTGGTAACGCCCACATGTAGGGGAAAGCCAGAGAGATTGTACAACTTCGTTATGAGAAAACATGCTCCAGAGTTCATAATGCATTTTATTTTTTACTAGAACAGCTATTAGGAGAGTATCCATGTCTACTTTAAGGCAAAGCCCTGCTATTTATTAAGGGATACCTTAACAAAATGCTTATTTTAAATAAAAAAAAGTTATATCTCCATATTGCTTTGTTTTATGCATTTGGATCAATTGCTATATAACCACATGAACAAAGTATTCTCTGCCAAACCTCTGTCTCCGACTTCTCAATCTCCATGACTCCGACTCCACAGCCCTGCCTTACAGTAACTATCCTGATTATTTTTCCTCTTATAGGAAATCTAAGTATTCTTTTGCCATTGAATCTGAGAGAAGCATGATTGTACTGGTAGAAACCCTAATTCCAGTGATGTCACTTACTGGGCTGCATGGTGTAGTTTCAATAAAAATCAGTATTTTATCAGCAAGCGATTAATACTAACTACCTTTTGTCTCATGCCTTGTAGTCCTCTTCTGTATAACCCCAACCCCACCACAGATTAGCAACTTTCCGCCAATGTACTCAGAAAGCTGCCAATCAGTGGTCTGGACTGGGTTATACAAAACTCAGCATTTAGAGAAGAGAACTGCTATATCTGCAGCAGATGGAGCCTTTATCAAAACTACACCAAGCAGACCAGGAAATGATTTATCATGCTGATTTTAGATTACATAGTAAAAAATCTTCTGACAGATTCCATTTCAGGGTATGTGCAAACGTTCAGTGTTTGGCAGCGCTTTGGACACAGCACATGTCTGCTGCATCCAAAGTGCTGCCAGCTTTTGAACGCAGGTGTTTCCGCATGTGTTCATTGAACCGTTCGGAATCACCACGTCCAATACAGTGGACGAGTGAGATTTATCTTAAGACTCTAGTCTCCACAAGATGGATTGACATGCTGCTGTCTGGAAAGACAGGCCGCATGTCCGTCTCCACGGATGATCTGTGGGCGTCTCAGCACGCATAGTGGGCATGGGATTTCGTGAAATCCCATCCACTGTGCTGTAACATCTGGACGCTGCGGGTTGGATGCTGCGGAGGTACGCAGCGTCCAACCCACAGCGTTTACGAACGGTGGGAACATACCCTAACAGAATTGCTGCTTCTATTTCTTAAAGGGTGCACAGTTTACTAGCCATATTAGAATGTAAGAGTCAGCTGGTTGCTGGATCAAGTGTCCTCACATACTATACTTGGCGACACTGAATCTAATCAAGTTAGACTTTCAAAGTCAGTTACTGTAAACTAGCAATCTAAAGTTTAAATTGGCATGTAATTGCCTGTAAGAGAATACATCAGAAACGAACATGGATTACCCCACAAAAAATAAGCGAAAGAAAGTATAATTGCCTTTTGTTTCCAGCTGTTAACTATTAACAGTATGGCTGTGTTAACAAGATGTCTATTGACTTCAAAAGGTTATCCAGCGTTGTTCACTGGCAGTGAATTTTTGACCAGATAACCACTTTTAAAATGACTCCTTCCTGTTAGCCAAAACTCCGTTAGAAGTTTTGGTGAATTGGCCAAAGAATTACAGTGAGTGGCACAGTTGTTAAAGGGAACCTGTCAGCAGGTTTGTGCACAGTAACCTACACACAGTGTCAGGTTGGCGCAGTTATACTGATTACAATGATACCTTGGTTAATGAAATCCATCTTGTAATTGTTGTTTAATCTTTATTTTCAGTTTTAACCCCTTCACCCCCGGAGCTTTTTCCGTGTTTTCATTTTTTGCTCCCCTCCTTCCCAGAGCCATAACTTTTTTATTTTTCCGTCAATATGGCCATGTGAGGGCTTATTGTTTGCGGGACGAGATGTACTTTTGAACGATACCATTGGTTTTACCATGCCGTGTAATAGAAAACAGAAAAAAAATTCCAAGTGTGATGAAATTGCAAAAAAAGTGCAATCTCACACTTGTTTTTTGTTTGGCTTTTTTGCTAGGTTCATTAAATGCTAAAACTGACCTCCCATTATGATTCTCCAGGTCATTACGAGTTCACAGACACCTAACATGTCCAGGTTATTTTTTATCTAAGTAGTGAAAAAAAATTCCAAAGTTTGCTAAAAATAAAAAAAAAATTGCATGATTTTCCGATACCCGTAGCGTCTCCAATTTTCGTGATCTGGGGTCAGATGAGGGCTTATTTTTTGCGTGCCAAGCTGGCGTTTTTAATGATACCATTTTGGTGAAGATACATTCTTTTGATCGCCCGTTATTGCATTTTAATGCAATGTCGCGGAAACCAAAAAAATGTAATTTTGGCGTTTTTATTTTTTTTCTCACTACGCCATTTAGCGGTCAGGTTAATCCTTTATTTTTATTGATAGATCGGGCGATTCTGAACGCGGCGATACCAAATATGTGTATGTTTGATTTTTTTTTAATTGTTTTATTTTGATTGGGGAGAAAGGGGGGTGATTTGAACTTTTTTATATAATTTTTATTTTTTTTATATTTTTAAACACTTTTTTTTAAAAATTTTTGGCATGCTTCAATAGCCTCCATAGGAGACTAGAAGTATGCACAACTCAATCAGCTCTGCTACATAGAGGTGAAGTACAGATCACCTCTATGTAGCAGAAATCGAGGTGTACTTTGAGCGCTGACCACATTGCTCAAAGCAATCGGCCATCAACAACCATAGAGGTCTCAAGGAGACCTCTGGTTGTTATGGCAATGCACCGCTGACCCCCGATCATGTGACGGGAGTCAGCGGTGCGAGCACTACCGGCTGCGAGCGCTAGTCAAATGCCGCTGTCAGCGCTTGACGGCGGCATTTAACTAGTTAATGGGCGCGGGCGGATCGCGATTCCGCTCGCACTCATTGCGCGCACATGTCAGCTGTACAAAACAGCTGACATGTTGCGGCTTTGAGGTGGGTTCACCGCCGGAGCCCACCTCAAAGCAGGGGATCTGCCAACTGACGTACTATTCCGTCAGCTGGCAGAAAGGGGTTAAGTTAGATATGCTTGTGCTCCAGGGCGGCCTGTGGGGGACTTCATGTGGTGCTCTGCTTAGGTATTCATAATGCAGACAGATCACTGATCCCTCAGTGACCTGCCCCTAGTTTGCATGATGAATACCAGTACATACTAAAGAAAAAAACAAAAAAAGCTTCTGCAGGCAGGTGGCAGCCGTGGCCCCTGCACTGCAGCGTAATCGCATATTTAATGTCCATTTAATAAGTATTCTTGATGTTATTGAGCAAATGTAAAAAAAACAAACAAACCTGAAACCGCCTGCGCAGTAGCAGCTATCGGTGTGTGTATAGAGATCCCATAGCTACTATTGTGCAAGAGCATATCATTAACACAAAACTGAAAATAAAGATTAAACAACAACCACAAGACAGATTTCATCACCCAAGGTATCATTGTAATCAGTATAACGGAGCCGACCTGACACTGTCTGTAGGTTACTGTGCACAATCCATCCTGCTGACAGGCTCCCTTTAATATACATGCATTCGAAAGTTGTGGAAATACCAGTAACCATCTTCTATTAAATGTTGTATTTCAGTTGTGATGGTGAATAAATAAAATTTAAAAAAAATGAATGCAAGTTCCAATATACTTTAATACTTAATGACAGAATTTCTCAAAAGTATAATTATGATTTCTGAAAACACTCCAGTTGTAACTGAAGCAATATTGCCTAGTTTACTTTTTGCAGATGAATTTGTAAGCTGCAGGGGGCACCTTCAATCTTCTGCTTTAGGGTAGCCATATTAGCCAAATATCCTTGCATCGAGTGCCCATTTTGCAACTAAGACAAAATGTAAGTAAGCAAATTACTTGAACACAAACTGTATGGTAGTAAATATGGAAAGTAAAATCAATGTAATTTTAAAGTAGTATAACTTTATGGTGTTGATGTAATATAGAGATGCTGCATGTGCTGAAGGGATCATTACATGCACAGAGGTAATGGCGGTGCAAAGATAACTGTCCTAAATCTCACACTTGTTTGGATTAATATAAATTACAACAGGTCAGTGAGTAACCTGTCACCTGATTCATGCTGCCCAAATTACAGGCAGCGTGAATCCGGTAATTCTCTTTAAGGAAAATTCACATTTCTCTCCTCTTAGCTAATCCCTGTGAAGGCTAATGTAAATGTTATGACCCTGATCAAGTGTTTATATTTAGTTTTTTATTCTACTCCTTTTCATACATAGAAGCAGTTCATCTATAGAATATTATGATATATATATATATATATTTTTTAAAGCTTAAATACTAAGAATGCTATTGATTTACTTTAAAGGTATCACCAGTCTGAAGCTGTCCTTTTCATTTAATAAAACAGTTGGTAGTCCCAGTTTAGTGACTTTTCTAAATATAATCCCGTAACAAAAATATTTTGGAAGTGTCACTCACGTCTCCCCCGACGTCTCTTTTCTTTTAAGGCTCTTAAATACAGGCTTTACATAAAAGAAGGAAATTATTTTGTGGTATTATGTCAGACAATGTATTCACAGGCCATACTGTAAAATGCTCCCAGCTCTGTGACTTAAATTTGTCAAGAGAACTGGTTACTTGACGGACCACTCTGCAAATTAGTTTGAGAAAGCCGCAGCCTGGGCTCTGTCAGGAACATCTTTTTCTGTCCCTTCTTCCCTCCGTCTCTCCCGTTATCCACCTCTCTCCATCTCTGTAAATCTAAAGGTTTTTTCAAAAGGCAACAAATCCTAAAGCTTGATCTATTACCAGATTTCAGATCTAAACTTCATATATAAATAAATATCTGAACTATGAGACTAATGTACTTAAAACTGTTACAATGGTTGTATATTCCGGATGTCAAAATTCACTTTTTTTTTTAGTATCAGTTGAAATCTGGTGACAGATCTGCCTTAATGGCAACCTGTCAAGTTGAAAATGGTATATAGTCTGCAGGCAAAATGTTATAGAGCAGGAGGAACTGATCAGATTTATGTACGTTTTTGTAAACGTTTCAATAAAACATGCATTTTAATCGATGAACATCCATGGTGATTGTATGCAGAGTCTAGTGAGTGGTCCTATTCAGTGATTGACACTTCCCGGTGTGACTGCATGCAAAGATGGCTGTCAATCACTGAATAGGATGCTCACCGGACTCTCATACAAACCGGGATTTCAATAGGTAAAATACATATTTTCCCACAAAGCTTTTTAGTTCTCAGCTTTTTCTTCTGAGATCGGCATTCTCGTACAATGTGACAAGTTACCTCTTAATAAATTAGAGAGTTGTGCCTGTTTGTCACCTCTCCAAGCTTGCAACTCATTGTAGCTAGCTACTACTTGCATGTCCTTACTTCATATGATGTAAAGGGAGACAAATCCAAACTCAAAGGAGAAGATGGGTCTTGTAAATACTATACCTTATTCCCTTAAGTACTAAGGGACTGTATTTCTTCCATTTCTGCTAGCATGTAAATCGCTTTTTTGGTACGAAGCTTTATGACCAAATATCTATCAGAATTACATATCCAAATTGCCCCTTCAGAAGAGGATAAGGACTTGAAGTCTTGTGCCACTATTGGCAATAGCAGTCCTAAAAGTCAATATCGACTCTTAACAAGTTTTGCCACATGGGTCAGGTGACTATGAAATTCTGAGATATAAGGTTTAACATTTCTCCATGCAGAGAGTGGCAAGCCTCTTTGTCAGCAATGTCACTCTCCACAAAGAGAGAGCTCACCCCTTTATACACCAGATGCAGGTCATACAGCCAAATCAGAATCTCTTTTGTCAGGCATGTTTTGGTGCGTTGCCCCTCCTCCGTGCAAAGCATGAGATCTGATTTGGCTGTTTGACCTGCATCTGGTGTATAAGGGGTAAGGTTTCTCCTTGAGGAGAGTGACATTGCTGACAAAGAGGCTTGCCACTCTGTGCTTGGAGAAATGTTAACCCTTATACCTCAGAATTTCATAGTCACCTGACTGTATTTTTGTGAAGTTGGGTGTCTCCTAAAATGATTTGTCCCATGTGTATAGTTTTATACATTTTAACACTGCATAATGATCACATATCCTTATGTATGTTTTGGAAAGCTTGATTGCATTCCTAATATCTGTTAAAGTCCACTAAACCATATACTGTATTGCAATACACTTTTTTTTAATCTATTTGGATCTGTTCAGTTTAACAGTTACTTTCATTGGTGTGTGTGTGTGTGCGTGCGCGTGTACAATAAAGTAAGCCAGTGTACAAAATATGCATTTGGTGTGTGCTGTTTGTAGTTTTCAGGAATGCAGATACTTTGTGCAAGAAACTGTCCAAGTCATGTTCACATGTTATTAATGTTTGTCTTCTTACACTTTTTTTTTTTAAATAAAGACTTTTTAAAAATTAAGTTCAGCAGTTTGTGTGCAGTGTCTAATTTGTCCATCCTTCAATTACAGTGAAGCAAAATTCCATAGTGGGATCAACCCAAAATAAGAATTGTGTTCATACCATTTGTGTTTTATAATGAGTAATAAATCACAAACGGTATGGGCAAAATTGCTGTTCTGGTAATTACCATACATGGCAAAAAAAAAAAAAAATGATCAAAAAGTCATATGTACCATAATGGCACCAATGACGGCTTATCATTCAAAAGAGCAAGCCCTCATATAGGTGTGTGAATAAAAAAGAAAGTTGTGGCTCCCAGAGCATGGCAACCCAAACAATTGAAGCATCATGTAACAGTAGAAATACAGAAAGCTAAATAAATTTGGTATAGCTGAAATTGCATCAATCTGCTAATTAAGGCCTCTTTCACACTTCCGTCTTCTGGCATCAGTCACAATCCATCGTCGCGACGGATCCGTCAAAAATAGTGAAAAACGGAAACAACGAATCCTGTTTTTCTCAAACGTGATTGGCGACTAAAATAATAGAAACCTATATATTGAGTATTTTAACCCCTTCACCACCAAGGGTGGTTTGCACGTTAATGACCGGGCCAATTTTTACAATTCTGACCACTGTCCCTTTATGAGGTTATAACTCTGGAACGCTTCAACGGATCTTGGCGATTCTGACATTGTTTTCTCGTGACATATTGTACTTCATGTTAGTGGTAAAATTTATTCGATATAACTTGCATTTATTTGTGAAAAAAACGAATATTTGGCAAAAATTTTGAAAATTTCGCAATTTTCCAACTTTGAATTTTTATGCCCTTAAATCACAGACATATGTCACACAAAATACTTAATAAATAACATTTCCCACATGTCTACTTTACATCAGCACAATTTTGGAACCAAAATTTTTTTTTGTGACGGAGTTATAAGGGTTAAAAGTTGACCAGCAATTTCTCATTTTTACAACACCATTTTTTTTTAGGGACCACATCTCATTTGAAGTCATTTTGACGGGTCTATATGATAGAAAATACCCAAGTGTGACACCATTCTAAAAACTGCACCCCTCAAGGTACTCAAAACCACTTTCAAGAAGTTTATTAACCCTTCAGGTGTTTCACAGGAATTTTTGGAATGTTTAAATAAAAATGAACATTTAACTTTTTTTCACACAAAATTTATTTCAGCTCCAATTTGTTTTATTTTACCAAGGGTAACAGGAGAAAATAGACCCCAAAAGTTGTTGTACAATTTGTCCTGAGTACGCTGATACCCCATATGTGGGGGTAAACCACAGTTTGGGCGCATGGCAGAGCTTGGAAGCAAAGGAGCGCCATTTGACTTTTCAATGCAAAATTGACTGGAATTGAGATGGGACGCCATGTTGCATTTGGAGAGCCCCTGATGTGCCTAAACATTGAAACCCCTAACAAGTGACACCATTTTGGAAAGTAGACCCCCTAAGGAACTTATCTAGATGTGTGGTGAGCACTTTGACCCAACAAGTGCTTTACAGAAGTTTATAATGCAGAGCCGTAAAAATAAAAAATCATATTTTTTCACAAAAATGATCTTTTCACCCCCAATTTTTTATTTTCCCAAGGGTGAGAGAAGAAATTGGACCCCAAAAATTGTTGTGCAATTTGTCCTGAGTACGCTGATACCCCATATGTGGGTGTAAACCATTGTTTGGGCGCAGGGCAGAGCTCGGAAGGGAAGGAGCGCCATTTGACTTTTCAATGCAAAATTGACTGGAATTGAGATGGGACGCCATGTTGCATTTAGAGAACCCTTGATGTGCCTAAACATTGAAACCCCTAACAAGTGACACCATTTTGGAAAGTAGACCCCCTAAGGAACTTATCTAGATGTGTTTTGAGAGCTTTGAACCCCCAAGTGTTTCACTACAGTTTATAACGCAGAGCCGTGAAAATAAAATATTTTTTTTTCACAAAAATGATTTTTTAGCCCCCAGTTTTGTATTTTCACAAGGGTATCAGGATAAATTGGACCCCAAAAGTTGTCCAATTTGTCCTGAGTACGCTGATACCCCCTATGTGGGGGGGAACCACTGTTTGGGCGCATGACAGAGCTCGGAAGGGAAGGAGCGCCATTTGGAATGCAGACTTAAATGGATTGGTCTGCAGGCGTCACGTTGCATTTGCAGAGCCCCTGATGTACCCAAATAGTACAAACCCCCCACAAGTGACCCCATATTGGAAACTAGACCTCCCAAGGAACTTATCTAGATGTGTTGTGAGAACTTTGAACCCCCAAGTGTTTCACTACAGTTTACAACGCAGAGCCGTGAAAATAAAACATATTTTTTTTCCCACAAAAATGATTTTTAGCCCCCCAAATTTTTATTTTCCCAAGGATAACAAGAGAACTTGGACCCCAGAAGTTGTTGTTCAATTTGTCCCTAGTACGCTGATACCCCATATGTTGGGGTAAACCCCTTTTTGGACGCACGGGAGAGCTCGGAAGGGAAGGAGCACTGTTTTACTTTTTCAACGCAGAATTGGCTGGAATTGAGATTGGACGCCATGTCGCGTTTGGAGAGCCCCTGATGTGCCTGAACAGTGGAAACTCCCCAATTCTACCTGAAACCCTACCCCTAACCGTTTACTGAACATTTTCTGACAGTCATAAGTGCCACGTATTTAAGTGCCACGTATTTCAGTGCCACGATATTTCAGTGCCACGATATTTCAGTGCCACGATATTTCAGTGCCACGTATTTCAGTGCCACGTATTTCAGGCACTGAAAAATACGTGGCACGTAAATACTTCAGTGCCACGATATTTCAGTGCCACGTATTTCAGTGCCACGTATTTCAGGCACTGAAAAATACGTGGCACGTAAATACGTGGCACTGAAATACGTGGCACTGAAATACGTGGCACTTAAATACGTGGCATTTATATACGTGGCACTTATATACGTGGCCACTGAAATATCGTGGCACTTACGTATATACGTATATAAACGTATATTTCAGTGCCACGTATTTCAGTGCCACGTATTTCGGGGTAGGGTTAGGGTTTTTTGTTTTTTCTTGTTTTCTTGTGTTTTTCTATAAAAACGCATGCGTTTTACCGCGTTTACATGCATTTTTTCACACATGTGTTTTTTTTTAAAAACGCATGCAGAAAAACGCAAGTGTGAAACCAGACTAAAAGACGCTTTTTATAGCAAAAAAGTTTTTGCGTCTCCACATTTTGAGACCTATAATTTTTCCACATTTTGGTCCACAGAGTCATGTGAGGTCTTGTTTTTTGCGGGACGAGTTGACGTTTTTATTGGTAACATTTTCGGACACGTGACCATTTTTTATCACTTTTTATTCCGATTTTTGTGAGGCAGAATAACCAAAAACCAGCTATTCATGAATTTCTTTTGGGAGAGGCGTTTATACCGTTCTGCGCTTTGGTAAAATTGATAAAGCAGTTTTATTCGTCGGGTCAGTACGATTACAGCGATACCTCATTTATATCATTTTTTTATGTTTTGACGCTTTTATACGATAAAAACTATTTTATAGAAAAAATAATTATTTTGGCATCGCTTTATTCTGAGGACTATAACTTTTTTATTTTTTTGCTGATGATGCTGTATGGCGGCTCGTTTTTTGCGGGACAAGATGACGTTTTCAGCGGTAACATGGTTATTTATATCCGTCTTTTTGATCGCGTGTTATTCCACTTTTTGTTCGGCGGTATGGTAATAAAGCGTTGTTTTTTGCCTCGTTTTTTTTTTTTTTTTCTTACGGTGTTTACTGAAGGGGTTAACTAGTGGGCCAGTTTTATAGGTTGGGTCGTTACGGACGCGGCGATACTAAATATGTGTACTTTTATTGTTTTTGTTTGTTTTTTTTAGATAAAGAAATGTATTTATGGGAATAATATTTTTTTTATTATTATTATTTATTTAGGAATTTTTTTTTTTTTTTTTTTTACACATGTGGAATTTTTTTTTTTACTTTTTAACTTTGTCCCAGGGGGGGACATCACAGATCGCAGATCTGAGAGTGTGCACAGCACTCTATCAGATCGGCGATCATACTTTCATCTTAGCAGGCTGCAGCTTTCATCTGCAGCCTGCTCCGACCCGGAAGTGCTCCCTGCAGGACCCGGATGCAGGACCCGGATACAGCCCCTCGGCCATTTTGGATCCGGGGCCTGCAGGGAGAAGACGTTCGGTACGAGGGGAGCCCCCTCCCTGCGCGATGCTTCCCTGTACCGCCGGTACACCGCGATCATGTTTGATCGCGGTGTGCCGGGGGTTAATGTGCCGGGGGCGGTCCGTGACCGCTCCTGGCACATAGTGCCGGATGTCAGCTGCGATATGCAGCCGACACCCGGCCGCGATCGGCCGCGCTCCCCCCGTGAGCGCGGCCGATCGCGTATGACGTACTATCCCGTCGGCGGTCATGGGGGCCCACCCCACCTCGACGGGATAGTACGTCAAATGTCGGGAAGGGGTTAACCCCTTCACCCCCGGAGCTTTTTTCGTTTTTGGCTCCCCTTTTTCCCAGAGCTATAACTTTTTGATTTCTCCGTCAATATGGCCATATGAGGGCTTATTTTTTGCGGGACGAGATGTACTTTTGAACGATATCATTGGTTTTACCATGCCGTGTAACAGAAAATGGGGAAAAAATTCCAAGTGCGATGAAATTGCAAAAAAAGTGCAAATGCTAAAACTGACCTGCCAGTATGATTCTCCAGGTCATTACGAGTTCATAGACACCAAACTTGTCTAGGTTCTCTCTTATGTAAGTGGTAAAAAAAAATTCCAAAGTTTGCTTTTTTTTAAAAAAAGCGCCATTTTTCGATACCCGTAGCGTCTCCAATTTTCGTGATCTCGGGTCAGGTGAGGGCTTATTTGCCGAGCTGGCATTTTTAATGATACCATTTTGGTGCAGATATGTTCTTTTGATCGCCCGTTATTGCATTTTAATGCAATGTTGTGGCGACCAAAAAAACGTAATTTTGGCGTTTTGATTTGTTTTCTCGCTACGCCATTTAGCAAACAGGTTAATCCTTTGTTTTTATTGATCGGGCGATTCTGAATGCGGCGATACCAAATATGTGTAGGTTTGAATTTTTTTGATTGTTTTACTTTGATTGGGGCGAAAGGGGAGTGATTTGAACTTTTATATATTTTTTATTTTTTTTATATTTTAAAACACTTTTTTAAAATTTTGGCATGCTTCAATAGCCTCCATAGGAGGCTAGAAGCATGCACTACACGATCGCCTCTGCTACATAGAGGTGAAGCACAGATCACCTCTATGTAGCAGAAATGCAGGGTTGCTTTGAACGCCGACCACAGGGTGGCGCTCAAAGCAATCGGCCATCAACCACCATAGAGGTCTCAAGGAGACCTCTGGTTGTTATGGCAATTCACCGATGACCCCCGATCATGTGACGGGGGTCAGTGGTGCGAGCACTTCCGGCCGTGCGGCCGGGAGCGCTAGTTAAATTCCGCTGTCAGCGTTTGACGGTGGCATTTAACTAGTTAATGGGCGTGAGCGGATCGCGATTCCGCTAGCGCTCATTGTGCGCACATGTCAGCTGTACAAAACAGCTGACATGTCACGGCTTTGAGGTGGGCTCACCGCCGGAGCCCACCTAGTTCTACCAAATACTGTGACCATCTATGCATCTATCCATCAGGCAGGTTGCTGGCAGGCTTCTTGCTTGTATGCTTCTTGCTGGCACATTGAGGAATGAAGCCACATGGCAGGTTTTTATAGATTTGGGGCTGTCTGGCCAATTGGCTACTAAATACAGATTTGGAGCATGCCCAGTGTAAAAAAAATGGAATCCAGTGACTGATCCTGCGCACATAGGCTTCCATTCTAGCCAACGACGGACGCCGCTGGATCCGTCGCTGGCCGATTTTTCAACGCAGACAAAAAAAGTTTTTGTTCGTTTTCTCCAGACGATGGATAAACAAATTCCGACGGATCCAGCGCATGACGGATGAAACGTGAGGTCATCCGTCGCTAATACAAGTGTGTGAGAAAAAGACAGATCCAGCGGGCAAATTCACTGGATCTGTTTTTTTTAAAAAAAAAAAAAAAACGACGGATTTTGACGGAAACAAAAAGACGGAAGTGTGAGAGAGGCCTAAAGCTAACGTCATTTATACTTCACAATGATGTAATAAAATAACTGCAAAAAAACAAACCTTCATACAGCTATATCAGAAGAGTTTGGAAATTAAAAAATTAAACTCGCTTTTGTGTTAGACTAAGCTAGTGATTTAAGGGGTTATTTAATTATCGACACGCCCTTTAACTCCGTTACATCTGTCAGACTCTCATCGTCAGCAGAAGCTGAACTAAAATGTAGTATTTTGTGTCTGCCAGTCTGAACAATTCATTGGATCTTGCGAGGGCTGAAAAGGTGTTCTTTGTTCTATGGGGTCAATATGGCCTAATGTTAACCCTTCCTTAACATATGCTATATATATATATATATATATATATATAGCATAACATACATATATATAGCATAACATACATATATATAGCATAACATACATATATATAGCATAACATACATATATATAGCATAACATACCCATATTGTTAATTACAGTATCAATTAGTTGCAGCCATGTATGTTTCAAGTTTCCTTTGAGGCAAACAAACATGGCTTCTTCCTCATACCTGCCTGTGACCTATAATGAATCAAACACTACTCGAGCGTATGCAATTGATTAGAGGTCAGAACAATGACATGCATTGAAACGTGATCTTGGGATGGTGATTGCAGTAAAAATCTATAAAATAAGCTTGCCAAAATGCATGATGCAATAGTGTAATTTTAAGCAGCACACAGAAGAGATGAGAAAAATCAAATACAATATGAGAATATGAATAATTCAAAAATATACAACTTGCAGCGAGACATCCCTTAAGGAAATAAGATCGGACCATTGTGACGTGCAAAAAAGTTGAACTGTTATTGGATAAACTTTGACTGTATAGGTAGCCAATGCATATAGAACTTATTGTTCTAACATTTTAGTGACCATACAAAACTAATTTAGTAAGTGTAACGTATATACCTGAATTTTAAGTTGATAAATACACAATAGAAAAAAACCCAATGTGTAATAAAACAGAAAAAAGTGTGAAATATAAATGAGTGCAAGCAGGGTGTGAAAACAGTGGTAAAAAAAAATCTGAAAACAAACATCAGTGATAGAAGAATCCTAGTATAGAGCTTTGTTTTTGGACACCAGAACAAAACAATAAGCCAATATTGTACCTAGACAGAACCACATTTCTAAATATACAGCTGGGGAAATAAATGTTTGATCCCTTGCTGATTTGTAAGTTTGCCCACTGACAAAGACATGAACAGTCTATAATTTTAAGGGTAGGTTAATTTTAACATTGGGAGATGGAATATCAAAAATAAAATTATTTTACCAACCATTTAGAGTCCTGGCTCCTACAGACCAGTTAGACGCTACTAATCAACTCATTACCTGCATTAAAGACAGCTGTCTTACATAGTCACCTTTATAAAAGATTCCTGTCCACAGACTCAGTCAGTCAGACTCTAACCTCTACAACATGATCAAGACTAAAGAGCTTTATAAGGATGTCAGGGACAAGATCATAGACCTGCACAAAGCTGGAATGGGCTACAAAACCTAAGTAAGGCGCTGGGTGAGGAGACAACTGGTGGTACAATAGTAAGAAAATGGAAGGTAGAATCTCCCATCTAACTGCCGCTGGATATTGATGTGGTCTCTGGTTCAAGGTCTTTCATATTTCCTCGCTCATCTCTACAATATATCAAGCTGCAATGGTCTTTTTGGAGGACACTTACTCTGAGGAATGGATAAATGTATCCTTTTGTCTACAGGAAAGATATATATCTTGGTACCGTGTTATCCAGTAGACTGAGGACTCTCAATTCTAAATATTTTCCTTTTGTCTAATAATAAAGGAAGAATTGTTTTGACTTTTTTTTTTTCAGGCATCCCAAAGGATGAGTGCATTTTGGTCATAAGCCTGAAAATATCAATGGAAGTATATATATTATTAGCCTCATCCTGTCTTATACGCATCATAGTTCCAGATATAAATATTAGAGAGCCACAGTCCTAAAATGAAATGGTTATGTGCAAAATAATAGCAATGTGTTTAAAACAACTGAGAAAGTGCAATGCTCATAATAGCATTGATTTCCAAATGCACTGGGAGCACTGTACCTTCAATTCCAAATCAAAATATGAACAAAATATCCATTTTTAAACTGAAAAGGGAACGGGCTCTTCACAAATATCAGTGTCTGCATTTTCATTTACAATCTCGAATATATACAATATAAACTGAAATTTGTTTACAGACTTTGCTTTTATGTTAATCACTGAACTAATATTTAGTTGTATAACCTTTTATTTCAGACTAGATGATGGCCCGATTCTAACGCATCAGGTATTCTAGAATATGCATGTCTACGTATTATATTGCCCAGTCACGTAGTATATTGCCCAGTGACGTAGTATACAGCACAGAGCCACGTAGTATATTGCCCAGTGACGTAGTATACAGCACAGAGCCACGTAGTATATTGCCCAGCTACGTAGTATATTGCCCAGCCATGTAGTATATTGCCCATTGACGTATACAGCGCAGAGCCACGTAGTATATTGCCCAGTGAAGTATACAGCACAGAGCCACGTAGTATATTGCACAGCGACGTAGTATACAGCACAGAGCCACGTAGTATATTGCCCAGCCACGTAGTATATTGCCCAGCCACGTATGTCACAGGTTAAAAAAATAAAAAATAAACATACTCACCTTCCGCAGGCGTGTTGTAGTTCTGTCGCCTGTGTGGGGTGCAGGCGGCTGCTTCCGGTCCCAGGGTGTGATGACGTCGCGGTCCATTGTGCATGGTATGCAATAAGTGGGCCTTATTCTATAGTATGAGAAACGTACCTGCATGATTTTGCCGGCAACTCCATGTTTAACCCCTTTCTGCCATCGGACGGAATAGTACGTCCGATGGCAGAACCCCCGCTTTGATGTGGGCTCCAGTGGTGAGCCCGCATCAAAGCCGGGACATGTCAGCTGTTTTGAACAGCTGACATGTGCCCGCAATAGGCGCGGGCGGAATCGCGATCTGCCCGCACCTATTAACTAGTTAAATGCTGCTGTCAGCGGCATTTAACAAGCCCATCCGGATGGAAATGTGCGCACCGCTGACCCCTGTCACGTGATCAGGGGTCATCGGTGAGTCGGCATAACAACCAGAGGTCTCCAGCAGACCTCTATGGTTGTTGATACCAGATTGCTATGAGCGCCACCCAGTGGTCGGCGCTCATAGCAACGCAGTAATTTTGCTACATGGGGGCGAGCTGAGCATTGCCCCTATGTAGCAGAGCCAATAAGGGTATTACAGCTTCTAGCCTCCCATGGAGACTATTGTAGCATGGCAAAAGTAAAAAAAAAAAAATATATAAAAGTTCAAATCACCCCCCCTTTCGCCCCAATTCAAAGTAAAATATTTAAAAAAATTCGAACATACACATATTTGGTATTGCCGCTTTCAGAATCGCCCAATCTATCAAAAAAAGATTAACCTGATCGCTAAACGGCATAGCAAGAAAAATATTCAAAACGCCAGAATTATGTTTTTTGGTCGCCGCGACATTGCAATACCAGGCGATCAAAAGAATGTATCTGTACCACAGTGGTATCATTAAAAACATCAGCTCGCCACTAAAAAAAAAATGCCCTCCCCCAACCCAAGAGCACGAAAAATGGAGACGCTACGGGTATCGGAAAATTGCGCAATTTTTTTTTTTTTTTTTTTTTTTAAAGCAAAGTTTGGAATTTTTCACTACTTAGATAAAAAAAATAACCTAGACATGTTCGGTGTCTATGAACTCGTAATGACCTGGAGAATCATAATAGCATGTCAATTTTAGCATTTAGTGAACATAGCAAAAAAAAAAGCCAAACGGAAGACAAGTGTGGGATTGCACTTTTTCTTTGCAATTTCACAGCGCTTGGAATTTTTTTCCCATTTTCTAGTACACAACATTGTAAAACCAATGATGTAATTCAAAAGTACAACTAGTCCCGCAAAAAATAAGCCCTCACATGTCCATATTGACTGAAAAAAAAAAAAAAGTTATGTCTCTGGGAAGGAGGGGAGCGAAAAACGCAAAGCTGAAAAAAGCTCTGGTTATTAAGGGGTTAAAATCTTCACAGTTTACTGTGGCTTGAATTCAGTGTTTATGCGTCTAATTAAACTATCTGCGCCCTTTAACACCAATAAGAACAATCTTGCATCATCTGGCCATAGAATGTTGTGTCACTTCTCTTTAGTCCAGTCAATGTGTTCTTTGGCAAACTGCTGAAACCTTTTCAACACGTCTTTTTTCAGAAATGATACGTTGAGCGTTTCTTGCTAATACTGTAGCTTGGTTTCACGTAGTCTTCTGAGGGTTGCAGGGCTCACAGGTAACTGAAGATCTTCTTTGATCTCTCTGAAGTGGATCATTGGATGCTTCTTTGCCATTTCTTTGATTCTGTTATCTATGCGGGTGGTAGTATTTTTCCTGTCGCGTGTTTCAAGTTTTTGTTTGCTATTTTAAAGCATTGGAAATAGTGCAGAACAGCCATATATTTTCTGCACTTCTTTGTGGTTTCCTTTCTCCCATCAACTTTATCAAAGATCTTTCTCATTCGTTTCAGTGTCTGAAGCTACCCATTTTACTGAGCAAGGGCTGAAACCAGCAGGTACAACATTTACAGCCATAGATAAGGGCCAAATTGACACCTGTTTTTTCACAAAATGAATGACTTTACTAATTGAACTCCACACTGCTATTGGCACAGCCTCTTCATTAAATGAGTCAATTGCCCTCAAATAGCAGCATGTGTCATGACTAGCTTTTCTTGGATGCCCATTAGTCATCCTACACCTAGTCATTAATTTTTTTCCCATGTATATTTCTTTTTGCCAAAAACTAATATAACACATTAGTGATGTTAAACTGCTATTATTTTGCACATAACTTGTATATGCATTTTCATAGTTCTTCCTAGAACATTTAGTACCCGACAGGATTCCACCTCACTGTGATGAAATGTGTAAACTAAGATTACATATAGATTTGAAATAAGGAAGTTGATAGGGATTTCCATTCCCATAAATACTTGTAACACAATAAGGAAGTGTCAACTCCCCAGAAACCAGGCACTGTTGGATATGGCTCAAATGCTGAAACGGATGTAAATTTGTGGAGGACTACACCAAATAAAAATTGAAGGAAAAAGTATGAAAATGCACATTCATTTTGCCCATATTGGTCAAGAGGAGTTCAAGCATGCGGGAGAGCCACATCTAGGTTGAAGATGAAACGTATTAGCTATAGTATGCTGAGGGTGTGCCTTAGGTTAAAAGAGGATTTTTGGTACTCACCATAAAATCCCTTTCTCTGAGTCTTCATTTGAAACATTGGGATGCTATTCTACACTTGCCTACTGCCAAAAAGCTACTCTGTACAATGGAACAAAAAATGCTTTTAGATGACAACTGGAAATGTGGATGCTCTGTATATGCCCAAGTATATGAGAATGGGATTTTACAGTGCGTACCAAAAATCCTCCTGTTTCTTTGGGGCACATAGGAAACCATGAGACATTGCAAAGCAGTCACAAGGCTGAGAAATAGAGGAAAATCCATCAGGCCATGACCCAACAGTCCACTGTTTGCAGTACCCTTCCCAGGCTCGCTTCTGCTTAGTCAAAACTGTGAATCTTGTAAAACTTAAAGAAAGTGGATGAGCAGGTAGCAGCCTTACACATCTGTAGAACAGAAGCCTAATAGTGAATGACTCAGTAGACCTCCACCATCTGTGTGAAGTGAGCCTTAACCCCTGGAGGGGGTGCTCAGTCCTTGGCCTTCTGTTCTTCTTAGGCTACTTTCACACTAGCGTTAACTGCATTCCGTCACAATGCGTCGTTTTGCCGAAAAAACGCATCCTGCAAAAGTGTTTGCAGGATGCGTTTTTTCACCATTGATTAACATTAAGCGACGCATTGTGACGGATTGCCACACGTCGCACCCGTCGTGCGACGGATGCGTCGTGCAGTGGTGGACCATCGGGAGCAAAAAACGCTACATGTAACGTTTTTTGCTCACGACGGTCCACTTTTTCCGACCGCGCATGCGCGGCCGGAACTCCACCCCCACCTCCCCGCACTTCCCCGCACCTCACAATGGGGCAGCGGATGCGCTGGAAAAATGCATCCGCTGCCCCCGTTGTGTGGCGGAGACTAAGCTAGCGTCGGGAACGTCGGCCCGACTCACAGCGACGGGCCGAGCCCGACGCTAGTGTGAAAGTAGCCTTAACTGACAAATCCAGCAAGCAATGTTTCCCTTGGATGGAATGAGACATGATGTCCCAGCTGTGCTCGATTGGATTCAGGTCTGGGGAAAGGGCAGCCCAGTCCATAGCATCAATGAATTTATCATGCAGGAACTGCTGACTAGCTTCAGCCATATGAGGCCTAGCATTGTCATGCATCAGAAGGAACCCAGGGCCCGCTGTACCTGCATATGGTCTCACAATAGGTCGGAGTATCTCATCGCGGAACCTAATGGCAGTCAGGATACCTCTGGCTACCACATGGAGGGCTGTGCTGCCCTTCAAAGAAATACCTCCCCACACCATTACTGAGCCACTGCTAAACCAGTCATGGTGGAGCATGTTGCAAGCAGCAGAATGTTCTCCACGGCGTCTCCAGACTCACGTCTGTCACGTGCTCAATGTGAACCTTCTCTTATCCATGAAGAGCACAATGTCGAATCTGCGAATCTTGGGTGTTTTCTGGCAAATGCCAATCCCCCTACACGGTGTGTCTGAAAATGGTACCAATAAAAACGTCAACTCGTTCCACAAAAAAAACATCCTTCACATGACTTTGTGGGCCAAAATGTGGAATATTATAGCTCTCAAAATATGGTTATGCAAAAACTTTCTTTGCAATAAAAAGCGTCTTTTAGTGTGTGACAGCAGCCAAACATAAAAAACAATATACATCTGGTATCTCTGTAATCGCACTGACCCGAAGAATAAAGTCACCTAATCATTTATACCGCACGTGGAACGGTGTAAAAAATAAACCATTTCTTCACCTGCTGTTGACTTTTTTTTTTATTCTGCCTCCCAAAAATCGAGGAACGGCGTAAAAAATAAAACCAAGTCCATGACAGTACCCTCCTCTGAAGGGGGGGTCACCGAACCCCCAGGTTTCCCAGGATACTGAGCATGAAAGGCCTGGACCAACTGACCCACATAGACTGATTGCGCCGGAACCCTGGACCGGTCCTCTGGACCATAGCCCCTCCAATGGACCAGATACTGGAGTGAGCGATGGACCATGCGAGAGTCCACAATCCCTTCTACCTCATACTCATTCTGGCCATCCACCGAATTGGGTGGCAGAGGAAATGGAGATTCTCCAAAGGAAGACCAACGGTTTCAAAAGAGCCTTATAGAACACATTGGGAATCCATAAAGACGGGGGAAGGCCACAGGATTGACCACCTCCACAATCTCATAAGGACCAATGAATTTGGGCCCCAATTTAGCAGCAGGAGCTTTAAGCTTAATATTCCTGGTGGACAACCAAACCTTATCACCAACCCGGAATACTGGCCCCACACATCGCCTTTGGTCAGCAAAGAATTTATACCTCCCCTGAGCCTCCCCAATATTCCTCTGAACCTCCTGCCATGCCTCCCCCAAACGTTGCACAGCTAGATCTGCCCCAGGGCACCCTGAATCCAGTTGGGAAAATTCCCCAAAATGAGGGTGAAACCCATAGTTGCAGAAGAAAGGGGAGGTACCCGTGGACTGATTAATGCAATTGTTAAAAGCAAATTCAGCCACAGGAAAAGAGGAACACCAATCGTCCTGACGGGTTGTGGTCAAACAACGCAAGATTTGTTCCAAGGACTGATTGGTTCTCTCTGACCATTTGTCTCAGGATGATATTCTGAAGAAAAGGTAGAACAGATACCCTTTTACAAAAGGCCCTCCAAAACTGGGATACAAACTGCACTCCCCTGTCAGAAACCACACTCTCAGGCACACCATGCAACTGTACCACATGTTCAACAAACAATTTAGCTAACGTCTCTGCATTAAGCCGACCTGTCAAAGGTACAAAATGCGCCTTCTTACTAAATCTCTCCACCACCACCCAAATGACTGTTTTATCACTAGAAGAAGGAAGATCGGTGATAAAAATCCATGGACAGATGAGTCCATAGTCTATCAGGAATTGGCAAAGGCACCAATTCCCCGGCTGGCCGGGTATGGGAACTTTTAGCATGAGCTCATAGATCACAGGATGACACAAATTTAACAACATCCGAAGCCAACAAGGACCACCAAAATAACCTAGAAACAGCTTTACAGGTAGCTGAGACTCCAGGATGTCCACTCAGGGCAGAATCATGAAACTCCCAAAGTATCCGGAGACAAAATTTAATGGGCACAAATAAAGGAGTGATAAGTGGGAGAGGGTAAGTATTTCTCACAGTGATCTTATTCAACTCTAGGAAATCGAGCCATGGGCGCCAACCACCATTTTTCCTTTTCATGAAAAAGCTGCCACAGGGGCCATGGAAGGGTGAATGTGTCCTTTGCTAAGACTCTCAGAGATGTTTTCCTTCATGGCCGTACGCTCGGGACCAGATAAATTATACAAACGGGCCTTGGGCAATTTAGCATCAGGAACAAGATCAATGGTACAATCAAATGGGTGGTGTGGTGGCAAAACCTCAGCCTCTTTTTCAGAGAATACATCTGTAAAGTCCTTCAGGTACTCTGGAATACAATCAAGACTGACGGATGACATAGACATAGTAGTAAGACAAGCTTCAGAACAATTAGGTCCCCACTTCACAATATCCCAGGACCCCCAGTCAATCACCGGGTTATGAAGGTGCAACCAAGGAAACCCCAACACCAGGCCAGCAGGGAGATTATCCAAGACAAAACATGAAATATGCTCCTGGTGTAGGGCCCCCACCTTGAGGGTGAACTCTTTAGATATGAAATTAACCCCACCCTTGGTGAGGGGTGTAGAGCCAATGGCCACGATTTTAATAGGAGTCCCCAACCTAACTGTCCCTAACTTACAGCTGACCTTCAATTTAGAGTCAATCAGGTTCATGGATGATCCGCAGCCCACAAAGGCCAAAGTGGGAGTGAAGCAGTTCTCAACACCAAGTTCCACTTTTAAAGGGATTCTGTCACCCCAAAAATGGCCTATAAGGCCACCGGCATCAGGGTCTTATCTACAGCATTCTGTAATGCTGTAGATAAGCCCCCAATGTATCCTGAAAGATAAGAAAAACAGGTACTGCAGTGCACAGGCGCCGGGAAAGGTCAGAGAGGCCCTGCGCCTGCACACTGCAGTACTTTGCTCTGCCCTCAACAGGGTGGACAAAGTACGCCTGTGCAGGAGCCGTGGCAGGAAGACAAGAATAGGACCTCATCGTATGAAAATGGGAGGCGACGGACCCGAACCGTGGCGCCCATCGGACCAGACCGCAGCGGGACCTCCCCTGGGTGAGTATAATATAACCTGTTTTTCTTATCTTTCAGGATACATCGGGGGCTTATCTACAGCATTACAGAATCCTGGTGATAAGCCCCTGATGCCGGTGGCCTTAGTTTATAGGCCATTTTTGGGGTGACAGATTCCCTTTAACTACTTTAAGGAATGAGGAAAATGGTACCTGTGAGTCTGGGCAACCTCCTCGGTAGTTACCCAGACTTAGGGTACCGTCACACAGTACCATTTTGATCGCTACGACGGTACGATTCGTGACGTTCTAGCGATATCGTTACGATATCGCAGTGTCTGACACGCAGCAGCGATCAGGGATCCTGCTGAGAATCGTACGTCGTAGCAGATCGTATGGAACTTTCTTTCGTCGCTTGATCACCCGCTGACATCGCTGGATCGTTGTGTGTGACAGCGATCCAGCGATGTGTTCGCTTGTAACCAGGGTAAACATCGGGTAACTAAGCGCAGGGCCGCGCTTAGTAACCCGATGTTTACCCTGGTTACCAGCGTAAACGTAAAAAAAACAAACAGTACATACTCACATTCCGGTGTCTGTCCTCCGGCGTCTCAGCTTCTCTGCAGTGTGAGCGCCGGCCGGAAAGCGAGCACAGCGGTGACGTCTGACGTCACCGCTGTGCTTTCCGGCTATGGCGCTTACACAGTGGAGAGAAGCAGAACGCCGGGGACAGACACCGGAATGTGAGTATGTACTGTTTGTTTTTTTTACGTTTACGCTGGTAACCAGGGTAAACATCGGGTTACTAAGCGCGGCCCTGCGCTTAGTTACCCGATGTTTACCCTGGTTACCGGGGACTTCGGCATCGCTCCAGCGCCGTGATTGCAACGTGTGACCGCAGTCTACGACGCTGGAGCGATAATCATACGATCGCTGCGACGTCACGGATCGTGCCGTCGTAGCGATTAAAATGGTACTGTGTGACGGTACCCTTAGGCGTTTCCCGGCACCTAGGGAGTAGGAAGACAGGAGGGACAGTCCTTCCAATGTCCTAGAGCACCGCAGTAAGAACAATGTTTGCCTTTCCGTCGACATCTCCTCTCCCTTTCCTTGAAGGTAATGGCCCCCACTTCCATGGACTCAGCAGTTTGTGAGGGTTCCGGTTTAACCAGAAGGAAAGGAGCCTCCCGTTGCATAACTCCTCTCTCCTGTATCCCCCGATCCATGCGAACGGCCAGAGTCATGGCTTCTTCCAGAGAGATGGAAGGAGGATGAACAGCCAGAGCGTCCTTTATGTAAATGGTCAGACAGTCTCCTCCGGAACTGACACCTGATTGCCGTATCGTTCCAGGACACCTCTGGGGACCATCGCCAGAATTCTGAACAGTACCATTCGGCAGAGAGCTTTCCTTGAGATAGACCCATAATAGTGTCCTCTGCCAGTCTGACTCGGTCCGGTTCGTCATAGATGAGGCACAGAGCCTGAAAGAAATTATCCACAGACATTCTCTCAGGGGCGGTCGGGGGTAAGGAAAAAGCCCAAGACTGCAGACCCTCCCTCAGTAAAGATATAATTATCCCCACCCGCTGACTCTCATCCCCTGAAGATCGGGGTCTAAGGGAAAATAATAATCTGCAACCCTCCCTGAATGTGTGGAACTTATCCCTCTCGCCAGAGAAGGTGTCAGGGAGTTTCTCCGAAATTTCAGGAGAGTGCAGTGACTCGTCAGTCATCTCACCAGACTTACTGACAGAGGAGGTCCCTCGCGTTAACTTTACTGTCTCAGGCATCTCCCTCTGCACCTGCTTCTGAGAAGTAACCAAAGCCCTGTGCTCCACAGCAAACTCCTTTATCATCTGAGGAAGGTTAGCCACCTGGTCCACCGAAGTACGGAGCGGATCCATACCAGAGAAAAGAAAAAAGATGCGAAATCCCCTTTAAAATGTAGTTGGACAGTGACAATGTAATGCAACTGCGAAGCAGTTGCGCTCAGCCACCACCAGGGGGCAATGTTACAGGAAAAAAGGGTTGCACTTACTGTGTAGCTCTTCGGTGCAGCAGTGCAGGGCACCACCAGGAGGCGGCAGAGTAGTCAGACAGGCCGAAGTCAGCAACAAAAAGGGAGATGAAGTACCAGAGGTCACAGCAAGCATGAGGACAGAGACGAGTCAAAAGTCAAAGCCAGATGGGAGCGCGGTATCCAAAATATGAGATGGAAGAGGAGTCAAGGTACAAGCCAGAGGGTTAAAAGCCAGTCGGGGAACGCAGTACCAGAGACAGAAAAACTGGAGGCGGAGTTCAGAGTTCAATCCGAGTCATACACTGAAGGGAAATCACCAAACGTACAGAGTCAGGGATAGGGAACAGGTCAGACACACATGGGAAGTCAGAGGCAGAAGGATCACTAGGGTATATGGATCAGCTGCTACAGCCAAGGACCAGAACTATTACTGACAAGGGCTACCCAAATGTAGCACCAATAAATACCACCCAAGAACCAAAGAGTGGCAGGAAAAGTTAACCCCTCCATGACCAAGCTGGGGAAAGAAGCAAGAAGCAAACCACGACCTGGATCATGACAAGTTACAGGAGTTTCTGAAGCAGCAGACAAACAATTTGATTCTGCAGCAATTTGCGGTTCTGTGAGAGACATCCTCCCCAGTGACAACGGTCCGTTTGGAGACCCGGTATAAAGTACGGTCAGCCTTTAGGAATATGAGTCCTGAGGATGATTTGGAGGCATCCCTTAACTGTGTTCGAGCGCACAGTAGAGCGGAAGAGCTTGGTGATGTCCCAGTGGACTGAAGTGGTGGCCCCCTTCCTGACGGGAGATGCCCAGAAGGTCTACTTGGACCTCAGTCGGGATGATGCATTTGACTATGAGAAACTGAGAGGTGAGATCCTTGCCCAACTGGGGGTTAATATTTATGTGCCTGTTCAGCGGGTGTTCCAGTGGTCCTGTTTGGAGTCTTGCCCCGCCAGGTCTCAGGCATATGACTTGCTGCAGCTGGTAAAAAATGGCTTCAGCCTAAAACCTTTTCCCCTTTCCAGATGGTGGAGAGGGTGGTGGTCAAATGGCTGGTGAGGGCTCTGCCAGCAGCCATACAGCACTGGGTGGGGCAAGGGGACCCAGGCACTCTGCACCAGGTAGTTGGACTGATTGGTTTACGGCCACTCAGGACTTTATATGGGACTCTGCTTCACTTCGGCTATCACATGGGGGCCCGCCAGCCCAGGAGCCTGGAAAAAGTCTGCGACCCTTTGCTGGGGACAGACAGCCCTGAGTCTATACTGAGGGGGTTTCCCGGGGTGAGAGTGGCAGGAGACCAGGTTCCCCTAAAATAGTCCCCAAGACTAACGATGCCTTCACTATCAGGTGCTGGCGATGCTAAAGGCCCAGACATGTGGCTGCCAACTGCTCCCTGACGGCTGAACCTATGGACTTCAGGTTTATGCACAGGGTCTCGATGTATGCCCAGCCAGTCTACACCGCAACTTCAGGCACTACAGGCAACGAACCCCAACTGTGCCAGGTACTCATCAATGGGGACCAAATGGAAGCTCTCTTGGACTTGGGGAGCCTAGAGACTCTGGTCCATTGGACACTAATTGTCAGGGACAACCCAATGGTCGGAAACTGGGGGTTTTATGTATACATGGAGACATCCGAGAAGGTTGTTTTTTTCCACTCCGTGTGGAGAGATGAAATATGTGGTGGGAGTGGTGAAGACCCTTTCTTATGGGACTGTATTGGGAACAGGCTTGCCCCTGTTTTGGTCCCTGTGCGAGAACGGAGTTAACCCTCCCAGGGTAAATGTCATTCCAGGCAGGGAACCCGAAGATCGTGAGTGAGGGATACTTACCGTAGGGGTCGCCAAACTAGGGACAGATTGTAACCCTGATAGGTTTCCCCTAGAGGTATTGGCAGGAAAGGTTAAAGAGACTGTCATTCCCAGAGCTGGAAGTATCCCCTGGTACGTTTGGGACAGCTCAGCTCCAGGATCCCACCCTGGCCTGGGCACGAGAAAGGGTGGTGGAAATAAATGGAGTGGCTCAGCACCTGGGTGCAGAAATGTGTTTCCCTTCATGGCTGTCAACCAAAAATTGTTATAGGATTTATAAAATCCGAGATGAAGTGGTAGAACAGCTGGTGGTGCCCCAGTCATACCGTCCGGCCGTGCTAGAGATGGCACCTACACACATGCTGGGAGGACACTTAGGGGTAAAGAAAACCCAAGAACGTATACTGCAGCAGTTCTTTTGGCCCGAGATTTATGCTGAGGTGCAGAGGTATTGTGAGTCATGTCCCAAGTGCCAACTTACCCACACCTATTGCGAAGTTCCGGAGTTCATTGGTGCCTCTACCCATTATAGAGTTACCCTTTGAGTGGATAGCAATGGATCTGGTGGGGCCTATAGTGAAATCCACCTGTGGCCATCAATATATTCTTGTCATAGTGGACTATGCCTCGCAGTACCCAGAGGTGATACCACTTTGCCACACCTCAGCAAAACTGATCGCCCGCGACCTGTTTGCAATATTTTGTCACCTTGGGCTACCAAAGGAGATCCTTACAAATCAGTGGACTCCTTTTATGTCCAAGGGCACCAGGGAGCTATGTAAGCTTCCCCGGATTAAACAGCTACTCAACGTCGGTGTACCACCCACAATCTGATGAGTTGGTGGAAAGGTTTAATAAGACCCATAGGTCCATTCTCAAAAAGGTGGTCTCCAAGGATGGGAGGGATTGGGACATGTTATTGACCTATCTGATGTTCGCTATCCGCAAGGTATCACAGGCTTCCACGGGCTTCTCCCCTTTTGAGCTATTGTATGGCAGGGATCCAAGGGGGTTGCTGGACATTGCTAAGGAGATGTGGGAACAGGAGCCAACTCCGCATCGGAGTGTAATCGAGCACGTGGCAAGCATACAGGACCGGATTGCAGCAGTCAGGCCCATAGTAAAGGAGCATCTAATGAATGCCCAGTAGTGATGAGCGAGTATACTCGTTACTCGAGATTTCCCGAGCACGCTCGGGTGTCCGAGTATTTTTTAGTGCTCGGAGATTTGGTTTTCATCGCCGCAGCTGAATGATTTACATCTGTTAGCCAGCTTGATTACATGTGGGGATTCCCTAGCAACCTGGCAACCCCTACATGTATTTATGCTGGCTAGCAGCTGTAAATCATGCAGCTGCATCAACAAAAACGAAATCTCCAAGCACTTACAAATACTCGGAGACCCCCCGAGCATGCTCGGGAAATCTCCAGCAACGAGTATACTTTCTCATCACTAATGCCCAGGCAGCGCGAGCCGCATGTATAATAAAAGAGCCATGGTCAGGACCATTAAAGAAGGGGACTGGGTGTTGGTTCTAGTGCCCACTGCAGAGAGCAAAGTCATGGCCAAGTGACAAGGGCCATTTCAGATATGGGGGAAGGTGAGAGAAGTGAATTATGGAGTGTACCAGCCCGGAAATAGAAAACTGAAACAACTGTACCATGTGAACCTGCTAAAAGCCTGGAAAGACTGGGAGTGTTTGGTCACAAAGACAACTTCAGACGTACCATCAGAGAAAGCTCTGTCACCAGCTAGGGATGCGGCTGGGGGTGACGTTAAGATCAATGATGCTCACAAAACAGAAGCGACGGGAGGCTCGGGTTTTGGTACAACAGAATACGGACGTATTCTCAGAATTGCCAGGTCAGACCTCGGTGGTCCTTCATGACATTGTCACCGAACCTTGGGTAAGGGTACAGATGAAACCGTAGTGAGTGCCAGAGGCCCGGAGGCAAGCCATCGCGGCTGAAGTGAAGCAAATGCTCCAGTTAGGAGTCAATCCCAGAATGAGTGGGCTTGTCCCATTGTACTAATTCCGAAGCCAGACAGGTCATTACGCTTCTGTAATGACTTAAGGAAATTGAATGAGGTATCAAAGTTTGACCTATATCCAATGCCCCGGGTGGACAAGCTAATTGAGAGACTGGGGGAGGCCCAATACTTTACCACGCTCGATCTCACCAAAGGTTACTGGCAGGTGCCACTGACAGAATCAGCAAAAGAAAAGACCATCTTTATAATGTCAGAGGATCTCTATCACTATGTCGTCTTGCCTTTTGGATTACATAGGATTACATACTTTTACATTAGGATTGCATTACTTTTTGGATTACATGGATTACATATTTAGATGACCTTGTCATCTTTAGTAACAACTGGAATACCCACCTGACCTGTCCCAGGTACAAGCAGTGCTGGACTCTATCAGAATCGTGGGATTAACAGCGAAATCAAGGAAATGTGTGATAGGACTCACGGAAGCCCGGTACGTAGGATACGTGATTGGCCGTGGGGTTATCAAACTCCAAATAAATAAGACTGAGGCCATCCAAAACTGGCCCAAGCCTTTAAGTACAAAACAGGTGAGGGCATTCCTCGGTATCATTGGGTACTACTGCCGGTTTATACCCAATTTTGCTGGGAGATCAGCACCCCTAACCAACCTCTTAAAGGTTAAGAAGTCGGTTATGGCCAGTGGAATCCTCAAGAGGAGGAAGCGTTCCAGTTCCTAAAGTCGGCATTGTGTGGACAGCCAATCCTCATCAGCCCCAACTTCACAAAAACTTTTATCATGCAAACAGATGCCTCAGAGGTAGGCCTAGACACGATACTGGAGCAAGAGGTAAACTGGGATGAACATCCAGTCACCAACTTGAGCAGGAAACTGACCCCGGTAGAGAAAACTTATAGTGTAGTGTAGAAGGAATGCTTAGTGATTAAGTGGGCCTTGGAGTCCCTACGCTACTATTTGCTTGGGCATCAATTTCGTTTGGTAACAGACCATTCACCCCTTGTCTGGATGAGCAATGCAAAGGAGAGGAATGCTTGGGTCACCAGATGTTCCTGTCCCTACAAATGTTTAGTTATACAGTGGAACATTGGACAGGGAAGTCACAGGGAAATGCGGATGCCCTGTCATGGGCACTCTGTACAGTGGCAGGTGTTCAAACCCACAAGTTTGAACAGAGATGGGGAATATGTGAGGCAGTGAGGGGGATCATATGCGAGGGTCGATATGTATCCCTCAGGATGCGCATAAAAGTGTATTGAGGCTGCTGTAGTGCATTGCAGTCAGAGGCATAGCTGTGTTTGCAGTGCAGAATAAAAGTAAGTGTGTCAAATTAGTTGGTCAAGGCAATTTTTAGGAAAACCCGTTAAGGGCTTTTAGTTTTGGAGTGAACTACTGGATGGTAGTGGGGCAATTCATTCCCTCCAGCCGGGTCTTACAAGTGGCCCATGACCACAGATTCCATGTTAAAAACCCTGCAGCAAAGGTTTGGGTGTGTCAGTGTTGGTTTTCAAGCTGCAGAGCAGGTGGCTCTGCAACATCCAGCTTATGTGTGCAGTTAACACAGAGCCAAGGGAAGCAAACTCCTGGCACTCCCTCAGCATGACACGGTGGTACAGTCACCCACGGCAACCGGTTTTGGATACGGACTGTCTTGATGCCCCGGCTGCCATCCAGAGGATACTGTTTTGCCTTTTCATTTGTGGGTTTTTGGACATTAAAACATGTTTGCTTTAAACTTTACTGGGTCACTGCCTCATTACTGCACGGTGTGAACACCGCCCCACTACAGAGCAAAAAGAAGTGCGGGAAACTACCCATACTGTTGTGGAGGGTTCAGCACCACAAGAGAAACACCAAAGAATAATTCTAGCTAGACACGATTGCCTTTAGGACTTTCTTACCAAAGGCTAAATCTTTTATAGACATCAAATCTAATATATAGTGCATAGTAAAGGTATGGACCGAGGACAAGGTGGCGGCTCTGCAGATCTGCTCAATCGATGCACTAGCCCTTTCGACTCGGGAGACATACATCTCTCTTGTGGGATGAGCTTTCAGTGATTCAGGAGGAGATCGATCTTGGCTTCTGTGTGATTCCAGGATCGCTTTCTTGATCTTATTTGCCAGAGAACTTGATACTTTCTTGCCGTTTATTTGGTCCATAGTACTGGTCAAGTGGTTCTGATCCTTCCTCCAAAACTCTTAAGGTACGTGTCCACCTACAGGATGGCCGGCGGTTTGGACGGAGCGGCAAACCTGCTCCGCCCTAAGCTCCGCCCCTTCTGTGACGCGATGATGCCGGATGTGTTCATTGCACACATCCGGAATCATCGCACCCCACACATAGGGCCCTGTGTTTTACCTTGTGGCTGCGCAGCGTCGCCGCAAGGTAAACGGACATGCTGCGATCTTAAAAGACGCGCCGCATGTCCGGAATCGCAGGGCCGCCGGGTGCGTGTTACCACGCATAGTGGAGACGGGATTTAATAAAATCCCCTCCACTATGCTGTAACATCTAGACGCTGCGTGTTTGACACTGCAGCTCTGCGCAGCGTCAAACACGCAGCGTTTCCTGAACGTGGAAACGTACCCTTATTGTTCCAGATATTAGAGAATTAGCCGAATGGCTAATTAATGAAATATCATTTCTCTGCTGCCTGATGAGTTTTGGCAAAAGGAAGGGGGGATTATTTCTTGGGATATCTGGAATTCTGTTGCTACCTTGGCATCATTGATATATTTATAAACTAACTCTGTCCATCCTTTGCATGAGCAGTTTTTCCTGCCCCACGTGATCTATATGAGTGTATATTTTGCCGTGAATCCCCTTATATGATTGTTTTTTCTATGACAGCCCCTTTTGTGGTCTTTGCCCTCCTTGTTTTCTTTTTCTACCTAGATATATTTACTTATTCCACAGACTGTGACTCCTGTTTGGACGTGGCACTTTGGTGTCGCTGTTCTCCCCTACAGTTACTAATGAGTTTTTACTTGTCTTTGTTTTTATGAATTTATAATAAAGATCACTCATTATTTTTTTATATGCACTAATGTCCATTTTTCCTGTATCTTTTTTGGTTGCACTATGCTAAATTGTGCATTGGGATCTAGGTCATTTTTATGTCCTGACCTTATATTGATTCCATAAAAATTCAGTTTGGCTCACTCAATTTGAGTTTGCTTATCTGTATTTCCAAACCTACACATCTATATTTGTTTCATGACACTAATATATATTTGTTTGATCATTTGGTCAGTATTTATTGAGGGGCTGTGACCATGATTATTCAGAGCATAGTGTGTGACTATTTGGCAGGTTTCAGGATAAAACATTTTGTCTCCATTTTTTTGCACACTTAGAATTAGCATTTATCAGGCATTGTATTGTGACTACTTTATCTTTTTACAACCATAATACTGTAGTTCCACTGTTTTTGGTAAGCACTTTGGAGGAGGATTGTTGGTCCTTATACGGACCACCTGGTGGTCATTTTCCACCTATATTGGCTTTATAATTGATTTTATAATTTTGCTGTTTGTTTGTTCATCAATAAAATGTATCAGTTTTTTTATTGGTGATCCTGACTTTTTCATACTCTCTTCTTTCTTTGTTTCCTAAGAATTCCATTTTTAAAGTGTGTGGTCAGTGATCCCTTAGGTATTTATTGTGCCCTCAAGTCTTCCTTCATAGCACAGGATTCAGCAGAGTAGACCCACACCATAAAATGAAGGTTTTCCATATTTTACCGGAGATGGCATTTGTGATCTGTTTTCTGCTTCTTTGCAAGGTATATATGGCGCTATCTGAGAGGCCTCTAGCTTGCAGAAGCCAAGTCGCCAGGCACAGACTCTGGGGTCCGGATGATATATCAGACCTTGAAGTAGAAGGTCGTGATTCGGAGGAAGGATACAATCATCCTCCACTTTCAAGATGTTCAATGCTCTAAACCAGCTTCGTTTTGGCCACAGAGATGCTATCAGAATGGTTTTGACTTTCTCTATTCTAATTTTTTAAATTTCCTTGGTAGTAAGGGAATTAAAGGAAAAGCATAGGCTAACCTGAACTTCCAAGGGTTGGCGAATGTGTCTTCCTTTGCCGAAGCATCGTTTGGATTCAGGGAAAAGTATAGATCTACCATATTTTTTGGATTATAAGAGGCATTTTTTCCTTCAAGTTTAGGAGGAAAATGGTAGTGTGTTGTATAAACCGAAGTGAGCTAACCTGGGGCGGCAGCGGTGGAGCAGGGTCACAGGAGTCAGGGTCACCATAAAATAATTTAAAATGTTTTGGTATTTCCACTTGTCAACACTAGAGGGATCAGTTGTTGAAATTTGCCATGAAAACCTAATGTACAACTAGCTCACATTACGACTGCAGTAAATGTGGGCTGAATCTGCACAAATGTGTGTAATGTCTCCTCTCCTCCACTTCTGGGTGTTTTTTTGCCCCCCTGAACCAAAACACTACCTACGCTTCTGGTGAAACCACTCCATTCACATCTATGAAAGCAGTGGCATAATGTGTCACCCCGTTCTGTCCACATTATTACTACTCCCATAGTAGTAGACAGAGTGGGGCCTCACATGACAACACTGCTCCTATAGAAGTGGACGGAGCAGTGTCACACATTACACCACTGCTCCCTTAGAAATGTGTAACCATGCTCTGTCCACTTCTATAGAAGCAGTGGTATAATAGGATAGATAAATAAAATAGACATCCTGTAGATATATGTCACAAGCCATCTGCATACAATAAACTTGCACCCTTTAGTACCTTTCATCTGGCAAAAAAGGGTGTTTAGCCTTGTTTACCCTAATAATGAAAAAAATGGCATGGAGTCCCCTCCTATTATTGGTAACCAGCCAAGGTAAAGCAGACAGCGTAGGGCTTATATTATCAGGTTGGGAAGGTCACTGCTTATTGGGCCCTTCCCAGCCTAAAAAGCAGCCACTCCAGGTCCAGCTATGCTCCACGAGACCTGGTGGCTCTCAAAAGAGTGAGTCACCAAGCCCTCTGTATAATGGCCCCATAAAGTTCCCCACTTATTGCTCCACATTATAATGGCCCCATATAGTGGCACATAGTATAATAGCCCCATATACAGTAGTACTCCACAGTATAATGGGCCCATATAGTGGTCCACAGTATAATGACCCCAAATAGTGCCCCACAGTATAATGGCCCCAAATAGTGCTCCACAGTATAATGGCCCAATATAGTGCTCCACATTATAATGGTCTCATGTACAGTTAAGTCCATATATATTTGGGCAGAGACAACATTTTTTAAATTTTGGTTATAGACATTACCACAATGAATTTTAAAGAAAACAATTCATATGCACATGTTAAGGAGCTGAAACTCCTAAACCCTTCATCCAATTTTAATGTGGATACCCTCAAATGAAAGCTGAAAGTCTGAACTTCAACTGCATCTGAATTGTTTTGTTTAAAATTCATTGTGGTAATGTCTATAACCAAAATTGGAAAAATGTTGTCTCTGTCCAAATATATATGGACTTGACTGTATTTCAAGACAGATGGTGTTTGTTGATCCAGTGCCTCAGCTACGGATTATCTTACCTGATTAATCTCTGTTGCTTTACCTATGATTTGTTTCTGTGTCTTCCTCTCCAGTGCCTTTCTTTTTTTTTACATTTAGGGTCTGGGAGGTTTTCCACGTATTCCATTTCTTGTGTGGTTCTTTTTATTTTCTTCCTTCTTTCCTGTGTGTCTGTGTGAACATGTTCATAGGCCTGTGTCTTTTCCTCAGATTTTTGTGTATTTCACTTTATAGTTATTAATGTTTTAGTGATGCACATTGTTTATAGAGAGAGTGCAATTAAGGACATTCAGGGTAAGTCGACATTGTGTTGGAGCGCCATTATGCATACTTAGGGTGCCAACCTCCGCGGTTAGGCAGAGACAAATCAAGATTAGAAAAAGGACTTTCCTTGTCTGAACATGGAGCTATCTGGTTCAGGTGTTTGTCTCTCCTGGTTTCTACGTTAGCCGTATGAGTGTGCTTATACAGTCATAACACTCCCAAACGCAGCAATACCTTATATGTGGTCAGAAACTAGACATTACGTGGAAGTCAAATGGGAAGAAGCACATTTTGTGTGTTAGAGTGTACATTTGGATGGAATAGAATGTGGACAACATGTACATTTGTAAAGCCCCTGAAGTGGCAAAATTGTATAAATCGTCTACATGTGATCCTGTTTTGCAAACTCCACCCCTAGATTTATTTATTAGCTGGTGAAGTGAGCATTTTGAACCAACTGGCACTTCATAGAATTGTATCACAGTTTGCTCTGAAAAAAGTTTTCCCACTAAAATGGAGCTCTGCCACTATATTTTATATTTTTACAGGAGGTCATACGAGAAAATGGACCCACAATTTGATACATGATCGCTCACAAATATGGGAATACTGTACCTATATGTTATTGGAAACCACTGTTTGGGAGCTAGGTCACATTTAGAAGGGGAGCTTTTTGTCTTTTGGAGTAGAATTTTGGGTAGAATAGATTGTGGATATCATGTCACATCAGCAGTGACCCCCACAAAGTGACCCCATTTTTGCAACTGCACTCCTTAACTTGTTCATCTAGGGATGTAGTGAGAATTTTGAACACCCACAGGTACTTCAAAAATGTTCTTAAAATATTGCTTAATATCTACATTTTTCATTTTTTACCAGGGTTAGTAAGATAAAATGGATCCCAGATGTTATTATGTAATACCTCATATTTTGTCATACACTACTATGTGGGTACATTATGGTATGGAGAGCACTATTTGTTTTTTGGATGCAATTTTGGCTGAAATAGATTGTGTGAGCCATGTCACATTTGCAAAGCCCCCAAAATACCAAAACAGCAGAAACCTCCAAAAGTAACCACATTTGGAATGCTGCATTTTGAACCCACAGACGCTTCACAGAAATTTTGCTGTAAAAGAAAAATAAAATGTTTAGTTTTTAATTTATACAGGGGGTGATTGATATACTGTAGATAAGTGGATCGACTTATGGGACTCCGGTCCAAGTCAATGGTAACTGAGAGCTAGAGTAGAAGCCTGCAAATCTCTTATCTTCCAGTGCCCCCCGGAGTGGCATTTGATTTGTCAGGATTGACGTGACATTAGCTATGCAATGTGACACCGATGATGTGGAGTCAGCCTTGTCTAATCAAAAGATGCAGGAAAGTAATAGATTTGTGGGCCAACCTTCTAGTTGCCATGTACCACTGACCTGTATGTGGACCAGTCCCGCAAATCAATCCACTCACCTCTAGCAATGGATGTCATAGAAAATATTATAATCTCTGAAGACAGTAGTGAAGGGATGTTCACTAGTAATGGGCGAGCACTAAAATGTTTGGGTGCTCGTTGTTCGGGTCGAGCATATTGAAATGGCTCGGGTGCTTTACCCGAGCAACGAGCCCAATGTAAGTCTATGGGAAAGTCGAGCATTTTTGCCGCTGCCCCCTACCCCCCCCCCCCTCGTTGGGAACATTGCTCAAATGACATGGGAACATCATGGGGAACACCCCTAGAAGCATTTCTGACTCCCTGGTCACTGCTCTAAACAATGTTGTCCGAGTGTTACCCCACTTTTACAGACTCGCCAAAAAACATACCAAAACGCAACCAAAATGGGTTTTCCTGGGAAATATGTTATGGAACATTATTTCCAGGGTAATGACTTGTATATAAGGCAAAATAAATTACCAAAAACGCTCCTCCACATCTTGGTCTATGTTCACACCTAGCGTTTTTGATGCGTTTTTCAACTTGAGCATTGCTTTCAACCAAGACAAATGCATTCACTGGGAAATGTCATTTTAACATTTGACAACCTTATCTGCCCAAGTGGTGTGTGACACATCATCAGACACAGCCTGTTTCATTTACGAAGGAGGGACTCTGAAAGTCACAAAGCCTATTTTTAAGGGTCCTCGGGTAGCTTTTATTATTCTTAAAGGGCCAGCAGTCAGCCCTCACTATTTTTCTTATAGAGCCATGAGGCGGCTATGCTTTATTGTTCCCATTATTAAACAGTGTGTCTCCTATCATGTTATTACATATGCAGTAAGTGGCAGGGCAGCCCAAAATTTAGATGCACCCAAACACCCCTTTGACGAGACTTACAGGAGGGCCACCTGAAAGCAATGTTCCCATTATTAGGAAGTTGGTACTCCAATACTGTTTGCTTATACATTCCATGCAAGGTCATTGAAAAGACGTCCTGGATGGCCACATGAAACCAAAGTTCCCATTATTCTTTTTTTTTTACTCCCATACAGTTTGCCCATGAATTGAATGCAAGGCCTGCTATAAATTTGGATGCACCCCAATAACCCTTTGAACAGACGTCCTGGATGGCCACATGAAACCAAAGTTCCCATTATTAGAAATTTGGTACTCCCATACTGTTTGCCTATGCATTTAATGCAAGGCCTGCCCTGCCCCAAATCTACACGCACCACCAATAACCTTTTGAACAGATGTCCTGGATGGCCACATGAAACTAAAGTTCCCATTATAATGGATTTTGTACTCCCATACAGTTTTCCCATGAAGTGAATGCAAGGCCTGCTCCAAATTTGGACGCACCCCAATAACTAAAAAAAACCAGATGGCCACATGAAACCAAAGTTCCCATTATTCTTATTTTTTTTACTCCCATACAGTTTGCCCATGAAGTGAGTGCAAGGCCTGCTCCATATTTGGACGCACCTCAATAACCCTTTGAACAGACGTCCTGGATGGCCACATGAAACCAAAGTTCCCAATTATTCATATTTTTTGTACTCCCATACAGTTTGCCCATGAAGTGAATGCAAGGCCTGCTCCATATTTGGATGCACCTCAATAACCCATTGAACCAACGTACTGGATGGCCAATTGAAACCATTGTTCACCATTATTTGTAATTTGGTACTCCCATACTGTTTGGCTATGCAGTGAATTGTTGAGCCAGAAGAACCTGCATTTGGAGAATGTCAGTGTTGAGGATGAAACCAGGGCATTGGAGCATTGCAGTGTTGATGCTAAACACCCGGCAGTGTAGCATTTCAGTGTTGAGCATGAAGAACATGCATTGGAGAATTGCAGTGTTGAGGATTAAGACCCGGCAGCGGAGAATGTCAGTGTTGTGGCTTGAAAACAAGCAATGTAGATTTGCACTGTTGAGGCAGAAGAAACTGCTGTGGAGAATTGCAGTGTTGAGGCTGAAGACACTGCAATGGAGAATAGCAGTGTTGAGGCTGAAGAAACTGCAATAGAGAATAGCAGTGTTGAGGCTGAAGAAACTGCATTGAAGAATTGCAGTGTTGAGGCTGAAGAACCAGCAGTGGAGAATTGCAGTGTTGAGGACGAAGACCCAGCAGTGGAGAATTGCAGTGTTGAGGCTGAAGAACCTGCATTGTTGAATTGCAGTGGTGAGCCAGAAGAACCTACAGTGGAGAATTGCAGTGTTGAGGATGAAGACCCGGCAGTGGAGCATTGCAGTGTTGAGGCTGAAGCCCAGGCATTTGCGAATTGCAGTGTTGAGGCTGAAAAACCTGCATTGTTGAATTGCAGTGGTGAGCCAGAAGAACCTGCAGTGGAGAATTGCAGTGTTGAGGATGAAGACTCGGCAGTGGAGCATTGCAGTGTTGAGGCTGAAGCCCAGGCATTTGCGAATTGCAGTGTTGAGGCTGAAGAACCTGCATTGTTGGATTGCAGTGGTGAGCCAGAAGAACCTGCAGTGGAGAATTGCAGTGTTGAGGATGAAGACGCTGCAGTGGAGCATTGCAATGTTGAGGCTGAAGCCCAGGCATTTGCGAATTGCAGTGTTGAGGCTGAAGAACCTGCATTGTTGAATTGCAGTGGTGAGCCAGAAGAACCTGCAGTTGAGAATTGCAGTGATAAGGCTGAAGAACATGCATTGGTGAATTGCAGTGGTGAGCCTGAAGAACCTGCAGTGGAGAATTGCAGTGTTGAGGCTGAAAAACAGGCACTGGAGAATTGCAGTGTTGAGGCTGAAGAAACTGCATTGGAGAATTGCAGTGTTGAGGCTGAAGAACTTGCATTACTGAATTGCAGTGGTGAGCCAGAAGAACCTGCAATAGAGAATTGCAGTGATAAGGTTGAAGAACCTGCATTGGTGAATTGCAATGGTGAGCATGAAGAACCTGCAGTAGAGAATAGCAGTGTTGAGGCTGAAGAAACTGCATTGGAGAATTGCAGTGTTGAGGCTGAAGAACCAGCAGTGGAGAATTGCAGTGTTGAGGTAGTAGAACCTGCAGTGGAGAATTGAGGTGTTGAGGCTTTAGAACCTGCAGTAGAAAATTTCAGTGCTGAGGCTGAAGGACCGGCAGTGGAGAATTGCATTGTTGAAGCTGACCAACCCCTACAGTTCCTATAATTAGGAAGTGGGTCTCCCATACTGTTTGCCTATGCAGTGAATGCAAGGCCTGGCCCAAATTTGGACGCATACAAATACCCCTTGGAAGAGACATGTATTAGGGCCTCCTAAAAATATGTTCCCATTACAGAGGAACGGGTCTCCTATATTTGTAATGCCCATGCAATAAGGGTATGGGCTGACAAACATTTCCCCCTGGGGGTATACATCAACATAGTGTTAAAAATGTACTTTACGGGCATCATAAACACCTTTTAAAGCAATAATGTGGGTGTTGCATCACGGACCACAGTCACCCTAGTGATATAGTGGTGGTGGATGAAGAGACATGGAGGAGGGCCTCCTAAGAAAAAGTTCCCATTACAATGGAGCGGATCTCCTATACTTGTAATGCCCATGCAGTAAGGGTATGGGCTGACAAACATTTCCCACTTGGGGGTATACATAAACATAGTGTTTAAAAATGTACTTTACAGGCATCATAAACTCCCTTTAAAGCAATAATGTGGGTGTTGCATTATGGACCATGGACACCCTGGTGATCTAGTGGTGGTGGATGAAGAGACGTGGAGGAGGCCCTACTAAAAATCTGTTCCCATTACAAAGGAGCGTGTCTACTATACTTGTAATGCCCATGCGTTAAGTGTATGGGCTGACAAACATTTCCCCATGGGAGGTATACAGCAACATACTGTCCAAAAATGTATTTGCGGACATCATAAACATCCTTCAAAACAATAACGTGGGTGTTGCATCACGGACCACGGTCACCATGGTGATCTACTGGTGGTGGATGATGAGGATGAGGAGAAGGAGGAGGACGACAACAGCAAATAGGCCAAATCAGGAAGCGTATACCCATGTGTGGATGTGAAGAGGTGCATGGCAATAGAGTTCCCCAAAAAAAGATACTGGATTTGAGTTTATGTTTGCTGCTATCATTCAGTGGTGTACAGAGTCTGGCCCAATGCAGCTCTTGTTCATTTTTATAAAAGTCAGCCTGTCAGCATTTTCAGTTCCACCAGCAGCACTAAATATCTGCTCTGACGAAACGCTAGCGGCAAGGCATGCCACGACCTTCAAGGCATACAGAGCCAGTTCAAGCCACGTGTCCAGCTTGGATACCCAATAAAAATAAGGCACAGAGGAATCACGGAGGACGTTGGTACGGTCAGCAAGGTACTCCCTCAGCATCTTCCAAAACATTGCACTCTTGTAAGAGTATCCCGTGCCTCAGGGCCTGTGCGATGGGAGGGTCTAAAAAAACTCTCCTAGAACTTTTCCAGTGTTCCCCTGCCTCTGCTGGATTGGAGTTGTGTTTCTCTCGCCTGTACTCCTTGGTTGTCCAACTAACTGTGACCTCTGCTGCCAGCATTTTCAGATGAGAATTTTTTAATAATTCCGCAACAAGGGCCCTCTGGTACTGCACCATTTTAGTACACCTGTCTGCCTCTGGAACAAGAGATAGAAAGTTCTCCTTGTAGCATGGGTCTAGAAGTGTCACCAACCAGTAATGACTGTCACCCAAAATTTTGAGAATGCGAGTGTCACAGGAAAGGCAGGGTAACATAAACTCAGCCATGCATGCCAGACTGCTAACAGGCAAGACTTCTGTGTCCTCACCAAGAGGACAACTGACCATGCTCTCCTTCTCCTCCATGTCCTCGGGCCATCCACGCTGAAAAGATGGTATGACAGTTGTGCTTGTAGTACCGTCTATAGTGCATGAAAGTAGCTCCTGTTCTTCCTCCTCCTCCTCTTCCTCATTGTCTACCAATCCACAATGGGTTGAGATGAGGCTGGGCTGTATGTATTCACCCTGTATAATTCCTTGCTCCGTCTCATCAATCTCCGCCTGCAATGCATCCTCTTTGTTTGTGAGCAGAGAGCATTTCAGAACACAGAGAAGTGGGATGGTGACGCTAATTATGGCGTCATCGCTGCTCACCATCTTGGTGAAGTCCTCAGAGTTTTGGAGGATGGTAAATATGTCTGACATCCATGTCCACTCCTGAGGTCTTATGTGTGGAGTCTGAACTGAATACCGATGGCCTTGTTGATGCTGATAGTCAACAATTGCCCTCTTCTGCTCACAAATCCGTTCCAACATCTGCAGTGTAGAGTTCCAACGCGTGGGGACATCACACAACAGTCGGTGAGCCGGAAGCTGCAAACACTGCTGAAGCACGCCAAGGGTGGCGGAAGCTGTAGCTGACTTTCTAAAATGGGCACACAGGCGTACTTTGACAAGCAGATCCAGAAGCTCTCTGTAGCTTTTGAGAAAGCGTTGAACAGCGAGGTTAAGCACATGGGCCATGCATGGTACGTGTGTGAGCTTGCCTCACCTCAGAGCCGCCACCAGATTCTGGCCATTGTCACACACGACCATGCCTGACTGGAGGTTCAGCGGTGTCAGACACAGATCTGCCTGCTCTTTCAGAGCTGTCCACAACTCTTCAGTATTGTTCAGTTTGTCACCTAAGCATATCAGCATACAGAGCCTGTTGCCGCTTGGCCGAGGCAGTGCTGCAGTGCTTCCAGCTTGAGACTAATGTGGTCATTTTGGAGATGGAGGCTGAAGAAAAGGAGGAGGAGGTGCAGGAGCTGTCGACTGTGGGGGCTACCCTGATTGATGTAAGGCCCGCAATACTTGGCTTCGGGAGGACATGTTCCATCCCAAGGTCCAACTGGGTCCGGTCTTCCACTATGTTAATCCAGTGTGCCGTCAGCGAGATGTACCGTCCCTGCCCAGAAGCACTTGTCTACGTGTCCATGGTTAGATGGACTTTCCCAGTAACAGCATTGTTGAGGGCACGGCTAATGTTGTGGGACACGTGCTTGTGTAACGCGGGGACGGCACACTGGGAGAAATAGTGGTGGCTGTGGACCAAGTACCTTGGGACGGCCGCTGCCATCAGGTTACGGAAAGCTTCCATCTCAACGAGCCTAAAAGGCAACATTTCGAGTCCAAGCAGACGAGAAATGTGTGAATTTAGTAGTATGGCCTGTGGGGCATTGGCAATGTATTTGTGCTTGTATTCCAAGGACTGGGGTATGGACAACTGAATGCTGTGCTGGGACAAGGACGTGGATGTGCTTGATGATGCTAGTTGAGTGTGGGCAATGACAGTTGCAGGGCAGGAGGCATCTTCACATGCACCATGGACAGGGGATTGTCTTGCAAGCACAACAGTGGAAGAAGCAGTGGTGTCACCCGCAGACACTGTTCCTGGACCCTGGGGTTCAGCCCACAAAGTCAGGTGCTTTGCTGCCATGTTCCTGATCATGCTAGTGGTGGTCAGGCTGGTAGTTTTGCTACCCCTGCTGATGCGGGCATGGCAGGTGGTGCAAATGGCCAGTTTGGGGTTATTGGCAGAGTCCTTAAAAAACAAGACTTGGGAAGACCTTACAGTTCTGCCAACTTCCGTCGTGTTGGTGTTACGGGGAACAGTTGCCTGCCTTCTGTCTTCTGCCACCACACTGCTTCTTCCTGCCTGTTGGGTGCTTTGCATACCTTCCGCTGTGAGCTGCTGTCCTCACTCTACATGTGCTCCTGCCAGTTTGAGTCAGTTACTATATCATCCACCACCTCCTTTTCCACTTCCGCACCCTGGTCCTCCTGACTTTCGGGCAATTGTGTCTCATCATTGTCCACCTCTTGTGACAGATTACCACCGTCACCTTCTTGTGACCGTGGCTGCTCAAATATTTGGGCATCGCTACATTCGATCTCCTCTTCGCCCGCTTCAAGTGGACCAGGAGAGAGGCCGGAATCTCTAAATGGAAAAGTGAACAGCTCTTCGTAGTGTCCAAGTGTGGTAAGTATTTTTTTTAAGCAAACTGGTGTCAAAAACTTATATAAGACATTCCAGCAATATTTTACAGTGCCACAAAAATGGCAGAATTTTCTGCGCACTCACATGCAATCGCTGTGACAGCCAAACCCCTGTTTAAAATAGCTGTATTTTAATGCTGTACTATGGAAAGAATCTGGCTGTATTCTGCAGTGCCAACAAGCAAATGGAGAAAAAAAACCATGTGCTCTGGATTCCTTTTAAATAAAATAATCAGGATTAAGATGCAAAAAAAATATTCCTGGCCACTGATACCTGGGGCTATGTATATAAGGTCAATATCTGTAATAGGCAGCAGCAGCAGACAGTAATGGAATGGACCCTCTTGCTGTATGTGCACTGCAGCACCCCAGGTGGTCGGTTGCTGCAGTGATGTTGCTTTTCCTTTGGGGAAGGTAATGTCATGCTCATAGGCAATGGAGTTCTCTTCACCAGGTAAGGCACACACATGCTACATATTCTGAATCCAGGCCAGGAGGGCGAGCTCAGGACCCGGATTCAGGGGAGCTTCCCTAGGCTTTATGTATCCTGACCTGGAGGAGGAGCTAATTAGTTGGTCCAGGGAGACCAAGCAGAACAGACATCCAGGAGAGACGTAGAGCAGACAGAGAGGCCAGGCAGCCACGGGGGAGCTACAGCCTCTGGAAAGACAGATAACCTGAAGGGTTGAATGTGGAGTAGCCAGAAGGGAAGGAGAACAGGAGAGGAACAGAGCTCAGAGGGGAACTGTGGCAGGGCACCCTCAGAGCTGAAGCGCAGTAGCCGGGAACCTGGAGCCCGAGGCTTTTGTGGGACTCTAGGACACAGAGCAGAACCCGAGGGCACAACACTACATGTTACCTGCTAGCACCACGCCTGAGACGCAGCAGCACCTGAGGAGCCAAGGGCATGTTAGTGTCCCTGTAAAAAGGCTCAAGCTGCCCGTCGTGCAGGTACCTGTCCCAGGACAGGGAAACTGGAGGACCCTGTAGGAAGCTTCAGGCAGCAGGGACCTCACCTTTAATGGCACTAGTTGGAAAGGCTCACGGACCTCTACTGGAGAAGGGAACACTCTTTTGCCTCTGAGCCGGCTGGACCACCATCACCCGTGCCTGGTACCCTGGACTGTGGCCAGCAACCTGCAGTAAACCAGGTAAAGACTTACAACTTATCTCCTCCATTTATTCATTGGCACATATCATCGTAGCCACACATCATAGGACCCCTGGGGACCCCGCTTCACCTGTGGGAAGTGTAACACCCATGCTGCCTCGACATCCCCCAGGGGACCCCTTTAATGCAGCATCGGTCCTAATACTGACCGAACTCCACAAGTGGCGTCACAACAAACTTTGAACATTTTCCCCTTTAACGTTAAGGGCCCAGGGGCAAGGACCGGGTTGCAGCCACCGTGACATCCCCCTTGCGACCGGACCCGGTACCGAGTACCTTACTGCCCTAGGGGTGACTCATATGCAATAAAGTACTCTCTAAAGAATGCCAAACATGCAGGGCGGTGACCCAAACTCCTTCTGAGCAACCCCGAAAATGCTCGCCACATCGTCAACACTGCGATGCCCGGGCGAGCACCGAGCATTACTGAGCATGCTCACTCATCACTAGCATTCACCCCCTTCCTTCTCTCTCTCTTTTGCAGTAGGACAAGAGCTGGCAAAAACAGCTGACAGCTTGAATCTCCTTGGCTCAAATTAGTACAATGGGCAGAAAGGAGCAGGAAATCTTAACCAACATATAGGAGCTCCTTTTAGGACAAAAGATCCCAGGACCAAGGAGGAGGTCTTTTGTGCATAGACAAAGAGTTATAGTTTGGACAGGTAATTGAGACAGGAGAACTCTTTTCAGAGGTTGGACAACAATAGGGTAAATGTATTTGCACATAAATAACAAAGTGGAAGAGTATTTGTACTCCGGAAATGCATTTTGAATTCAAGTGACACTGTGGTTTACTGCAAGGAAAATGCTGCAATAGCCAGCCCAGACGTACTGTATATCTCCGGAAAAGAATTATGAATATTGGAGTTTGTATAAATCCGATAATGATGGCACATACAGTGGAGGAAATAAGTATTTGATCTCTTGCTGATTTTGTACGTTTGCCCACTGACAAATACATGATCAGTCTATAATTTTAAGGGTAGGTTAATTTTAACTTTGAGAGATAGAATATCAAAAATAAAATCCAGTAGATCACATTGTATAAATTTATATAAATTTATTTGCATTTTGCAGTGAGAAATAAGTATTTGATCCCCTACCAGCCATTTAGAGTTAGACCAGACAGACCAGTTAGATGCTCCTAATCAACTCATTACCTGCATTAAAGTCAGTGGTCTTACTAGTCACCTTTATAAAAGACTCCCGTCCACCGAGTCAATTAATCAGTCAGACTGTAAGCTCTACAACATGGGCAAGACCAAAGAGCTTTATAGGGATGGCAGGAATAAGATCATAGACCTGCACAAAGCTGGAATTGGTTACAAAACCATACATAAGACGCTGGGTGAGAAGGAGACAACTGTTGGTGCAATAGTAAGAAAATGGAAGAAATACAAAATGACTGTCAACTGACATCGATCTGGGGCACCATGCAAAATCTCACCTCTTGGGGGTATCTTTTATCATGAAAAAGGTGAGAGATCAGCCTAAGACTACATGGGGGGGACTTGTTAATGATCTCAAGGCAGCTGGGACCACAGTCCTCAAGAAAACCATTGGTAACTCATTACACTGTAAAGGTTTAAAATCTTGCAGTGCCCGCAAGGTCCCCCTGCTCAAGAAGGCACATGTGCAGGCCTGTCTGAAGTTTGCCAATGAACACCTGGATGATTCTGTGAGGGATTGGGAGAAGGTGCTGTGGTCAGATGAGACAAAAAATTGAGATCTTTGTCACTAATTCAACTCACCGTGTTTGGAGGAAGAAAAATGCTGTTTATTACCCAAAGAACACTGTCCCCACTGTCAAGCATGGAGGTAGAGACATTATGTTTTGAGGGTGTTTCTCTGCTAAAGGCACAGGAATACTTCACTGCATCAATGGGAAAATGAATGGAGCCATGTACTTGGAGTGCCCCCACACCGCCGCAGGGCCTAGGGGTACCCGGAGCCGGGCCTCTGGGTCTCAGTCCTGGGGTTGTCACGGTGGCTAGACCCGGTCCGTGGCCCTGTCTGTCAGTGGGGGACGTCCGGTAGAATAAGTGATGATGATGGTGCAGTAACGGTGGTGTAGCGGTGCAGTTGTGGGGTGCAGGTCGCGGTAAATAACGAGGACACCAGGTTGCAGTCTCTTTACCTCTTTACTGGAGATCTCTCAGTCCGCAGTCCAGAATACGGTTCACCAGGCTGCGCAAGTCCGGTCGGTCCGATGGCACTTCCAGAGTTCTCCTCACAGGTGGAAATCAGTGCCCTCCTTCTTAGCGCTATGTGTTGTAGTCCTTCCCTGCTGTGCTCACGGAAAGTACCCCACAACTGTTGTGTCTGTTTCTTAAGTTCCCTCACAACTCGATTCACTGATGTTCTTCTCGTATTCCATCCCTCCCTGTTATTCAGGTTGGAACGGCACCCGTTTGTCAGGTAGGCCTGGAGTTCTTCCGGGACCCTAGAGACGCCCCTCTCCCGCAATTGCCCCCCAAGACTTCATAGGTGATATGTGGTAGACATAACATATACAGCCCACTATGGACAAAACAAGAGACGGTCTCCCCCACACGCACATAGCAATGTGTCCCATATATCAAGAACAAAGGGGATCGTCTCACTACCCTGTTATGACCCCAATGGCGAGGGTCTCAGAGGTACGTGGAAGTCTGCAGAATACAAAAATCCAGCTCATAGGGCAGTGGTAACTGGGTTGACCATATATCTACTCCTAACGCCAACACTAGAAGTAGCCGGGGATCATTCCTACGTTGATTCTAGATGACACGCTCCAGCCGGAGAATCTAGCTACCCCTAGTAGAGGAAAACAAAAGACCTTTCTTGCCTCCAGAGAAGGGGACCCCAAAGCTGGATAGAAGCCCCCCACAAATAATAACGGTGAGATAAGAGGAAATGACAAACACAGAAATGAACCAGGTTTAGCACAGAGAGGCCCGCTTACTGATAGCAGAATAAAGAAAGGTAACTTATATGGTCAACAAAAACCCTATCAAAATCCACACTGGAAATTCAAGAACCCCCGAACCGTCTAACGGTCCGGGGGGAGAACACCAGCCCCCTAGAGCTTCCAGCAAAGGTCAGGATATAGATTTGGAACAAGCTGGACAAAAATACAAAACCAAAACAAATAGCAAAAAGCAAAAGGCAGACTTAGCTGATATAACTGGAACCAGGATCAGTAGACAAGAGCACAGCAGACTAGCTCTGATAACTACGTTGCCAGGCATAGAACTGAAGGTCTAGGGAGCTTATATAGCAACACCCCTAACTAACGACCCAGGTGCGGATAAAAGGAATGACAGAAAAACCAGAGTCAAAAAACTAGTAACCACTAGAGGGAGCAAAAAGCAAATTCACAACAGTACCCCCCCCTTAGTGAGGGGTCACCGAACCCTCACCACGACCACCAGGGCGATCAGGATGAGCGGCATGAAAGGCACGAACTAAATCGGCCGCATGAACATCAGAGGCAACCACCCAGGAATTATCCTCCTGACCATAGCCCTTCCACTTGACCAGGTACTGAAGCTTCCGCCTGGAGAGGCGAGAATCCAAGATCTTCTCCACCACGTACTCCAACTCGCCCTCAACCAACACCGGAGCAGGAGGCTCAGCAGAAGGAACTACAGGCACAATGTACCGCCGCAACAAGGACCTATGAAATACATTGTGAATAGCAAACGACACAGGAAGATCCAGACGAAAAGATACAGGATTAAGGATTTCCAATATCTTGTAAGGCCCAATAAAACGAGGTTTAAATTTGGGAGAGGAGACCTTCATAGGAACAAAGCGGGAAGAAAGCCATACCAAATCCCCAACGCGTAGTCGGGGACCCACACCGCGGCGGCGGTTGGCAAAGCGCTGAGCCCTCTCCTGTGACAACTTCAAGTTGTCCACCACATGATTCCAGATCCGCTGCAACCTATCTACCACAGAATCCACCCCAGGACAGTCAGAAGGCTCCACATGACCCGAAGAAAAGCGAGGATGGAAACCAGAGTTGCAGAAAAAAGGCGAAACCAAGGTGGCGGAACTAGCCCGATTATTAAGGGCAAACTCAGCCAACGGCAAGAATGTCACCCAATCGTCCTGATCAGCAGAGACAAAACACCTCAAATAAGCCTCCAAAGTCTGATTGGTTCGCTCCGTCTGTCCATTAGTCTGAGGATGGAAAGCAGACGAAAACGACAAATCAATGCCCATCCTACTACAAAAGGATCGCCAGAACCTAGAAACGAACTGGGATCCTCTGTCTGACACAATATTCTCAGGGATGCCGTGCAAACGAACCACGTTCTGGAAAAACACAGGAACCAGATCGGAAGAGGAAGGCAGCTTAGGCAAAGGAACCAAATGGACCATCTTGGAGAAGCGATCACATATCACCCAGATAACGGACATGCCCTGAGATAGCGGAAGATCAGAAATGAAATCCATGGAGATATGTGTCCAAGGTCTCTTCGGGACAGGCAAGGGCAAGAGCAAACCGCTGGCACGAGAACAGCAAGGCTTAGCTCGAGCACAAGTCCCACAGGACTGCACAAATGACCGCACATCCCTTGACAAGGAAGGCCACCAAAAGGACCTGGCCACCAGATCTCTGGTGCCAAAAATTCCCGGGTGACCTGCCAACACCGAGGAATGAACCTCGGAAATGACTCTGCTGGTCCATTTATCCGGGACAAACAGTCTGTCAGGTGGACAAGACTCAGGCCTATCAGCCTGAAATCTCTGCAACACACGTCGCAGATCCGGAGAAATAGCTGACAAGATAACTCCATCTTTAAGAATACCAACAGGATCAGCGACTCCAGGAGCATCAGGCACAAAGCTCCTAGAAAGAGCATCGGCCTTCACATTCTTTGAACCTGGTAAATACGAGACAACAAAATCAAAGCGGGAGAAAAACAATGACCAGCGGGCCTGTCTCGGATTAAGGCGTTTAGCAGACTCGAGATACATCAGATTTTTGTGATCAGTCAAGACCACCACACGATGCTTAGCACCCTCGAGCCAATGACGCCACTCCTCAAATGCCCATTTCATGGCCAACAACTCCCGATTGCCCACATCATAATTTCGCTCGGCAGGCGAAAACTTCCTGGAGAAAAAGGCACAAGGTTTCATAACAGAGCAACCAGGGCCTCTCTGCGACAAAACGGCCCCTGCTCCAATCTCTGAAGCATCCACCTCAACCTGAAAGGGAAGTGAGACATCGGGCTGGCACAAAACAGGCGCCGAAGTAAACCGGCGCTTCAACTCCTGGAAAGCCTCCACGGCAGCAGGAGCCCAGTTAGCTACATCGGAGCCCTTCTTGGTCATATCTGTCAACGGTTTCACAATGCTAGAAAAATTAGCGATAAAACGACGGTAGAAGTTAGCGAAACCCAAGAACTTCTGAAGACTCTTAACCGACGAGGGCTGAGTCCAATCAAGAATAGCTCGGACCTTGACTGGGTCCATCTCCACAGCAGAAGGGGAAAAAATGAACCCCAAAAAGGGAACCTTCTGTACACCAAAGAGACACTTTGAGCCCTTGACAAACAAAGAATTTTCACGCAAAATTTTAAAGACCAACCTGACCTGCTCCACATGCGAATCCCAATCATCAGAAAAAACCAAAATATCATCCAGATAAACAATCAAAAATTTATCCAGATACTTCCGGAAAATGTCATGCATTAAGGACTGAAAAACTGAAGGCGCATTGGAGAGCCCAAAAGGCATCACCAAGTACTCAAAATGACCTTCGGGCGTATTGAATGCGGTTTTCCATTCATCACCTTGCTTAATGCGCACAAGGTTGTACGCACCACGAAGGTCTATCTTGGTGAACCACTTGGCACCTTTAATCCGGGCAAACAAGTCAGACAACAGCGGTAAAGGATACTGAAATTTGACAGTGATCTTATTTAAAAGCCGATAATCAATACAAGGTCTCAAAGATCCGTCCTTTTTTGCCACAAAAAAGAATCCCGCACCAAGGGGGGAAGAAGACGGACGAATATGTCCTTTCTCCAGAGACTCCCTGATATATGAACGCATAGCGGTATGTTCAGGTACCGACAGATTAAACAGTCTTCCCTTAGGAAACTTACTGCCTGGGATCAAATCTATAGCACAGTCACAGTCCCTATGAGGAGGCAGTGCACTGGACTCAGACTCACTGAAGACATCCTGATAATCAGACAAATACTCCGGAACTTCCGAAGGCGTAGAAGAAGCAATAGACACAGGCAGGGAATCCCCATGAATACCACGACAGCCCCAACTTGAGACTGACATAGCCTTCCAGTCCAGGACTGGATTATGGGTCTGTAACCATGGCAGCCCTAAAACAACCAAATCATGCATTTTATGTAAAACCAGGAAACGTATCACCTCGCGGTGTTCAGGAGTCATGCACATGATAACCTGTGTCCAATACTGCGGTTTATTTGCTGCCAATGGCGTAGCATCAATACCCCTAAGAGGAATAGGATTTTCTAATGGTTCAAGAGTAAAACCACAGTGCTTAGCAAATGACAGATCCATAAGACTCAGGGCAGCACCTGAATCTACAAACGCCATGACAGGATAAGACGACAGTGAGCAAATCAAAGTTACAGACAGAATAAATTTAGGTTGCAAATTACCAACGGTGACAGGACTAACAACCTTAGCTATACGTTTAGAGCATGCTGAGATAACATGTGTAGAATCACCACAGTAGTAGCACAAGCCATTCCGGCGTCTATGAATTTTCCGCTCATTTCTAGTCAGGATTCTATCACATTGCATTAAATCAGGTGTCTGTTCAGACAACACCATGAGGGAATTTGCGGTTTTTCTATCACATTGCACCGAATTAGGTGTCTGTTCAGACAACACCATGAGGGAATTTGCGGTTTTGCGCTCCCGCAACCGCCGGTCAATTTGAATAGCCAGTGCCATAGTATCATTGAGACCTGTGGGAATGGGAAAACCCACCATAACATTCTTAATGGCTTCAGATAGGCCATTTCTAAAATTAGCGGCCAGTGCACACTCGTTCCAATGTGTCAGCACGGACCATTTCCGAAATTTTTGGCAATACACTTCAGCCTCGTCCTGCCCCTGAGACATAGCCAGCAAGGCCTTTTCTGCCTGAATCTCAAGATTGGGTTCCTCATAAAGTAAACCGAGCGCCAGAAAAAACGCATCAATATCAGCCAATGCCGGATCTCCTGGCGCCAGCGAAAAAGCCCAATCCTGAGGGTCGCCCCGTAAGAACGAAATAACTATTTTTACTTGCTGAGCAGAGTCTCCAGATGAACAGGGTCTCAGGGACAAAAACAATTTACAATTATTCACAAAATTCCTAAACTTAAACCTGTCTCCGGAAAACAGTTCAGGAATCGGTATTTTAGGTTCTGACCTAGGATTTCTGATAACATAGTCTTGTATGCCCTGCACACGAGTAGCCAGCTGGTCCACACTTGTAATCAAGGTCTGGACATTCATGTCTGCAGCAAGCATAGCCACTCTGAGGTAAAGGGGAAGAAGAAAGAAAAAAAAAAAAAAAAACTCAGAATCTTCTTTCTTATAATCCCTCTTCTGCAACGCATTAAACATTTAATACTGGCCTGGCAAACTGTTATGACCCCAATGGCGAGGGTCTCAGAGGTACGTGGAAGTCTGCAGAATACAAAAATCCAGCTCATAGGGCAGTGGTAACTGGGTTGACCATATATCTACTCCTAACGCCAACACTAGAAGTAGCCGGGGATCATTCCTACGTTGATTCTAGATGACACGCTCCAGCCGGAGAATCTAGCTACCCCTAGTAGAGGAAAACAAAAGACCTTTCTTGCCTCCAGAGAAGGGGACCCCAAAGCTGGATAGAAGCCCCCCACAAATAATAACGGTGAGATAAGAGGAAATGACAAACACAGAAATGAACCAGGTTTAGCACAGAGAGGCCCGCTTACTGATAGCAGAATAAAGAAAGGTAACTTATATGGTCAACAAAAACCCTATCAAAATCCACACTGGAAATTCAAGAACCCCCGAACCGTCTAACGGTCCGGGGGGAGAACACCAGCCCCCTAGAGCTTCCAGCAAAGGTCAGGATATAGATTTGGAACAAGCTGGACAAAAATACAAAACCAAAACAAATAGCAAAAAGCAAAAGGCAGACTTAGCTGATATAACTGGAACCAGGATCAGTAGACAAGAGCACAGCAGACTAGCTCTGATAACTACGTTGCCAGGCATAGAACTGAAGGTCTAGGGAGCTTATATAGCAACACCCCTAACTAACGACCCAGGTGCGGATAAAAGGAATGACAGAAAAACCAGAGTCAAAAAACTAGTAACCACTAGAGGGAGCAAAAAGCAAATTCACAACACTACCCTATAGAAAGGACACTCCCACAGGCATACATAAATCCCAAAAGAAAAAATGGAGTATAAGTCCAGGCCTTTTTGTAAAAAGGATATATCAAATAACTTTTTATTAAGCAATTTACATAAACATATAACAACAAAAAATAATGAGAAAGCAATTCAGTAAAGGAACACAATTAGAAACACTGAAAAGACAGTGATATCCCTAAGGTACAACTGCAATAATATAACGTATAAGGTGCAAAAAATAGTGCAAGTCACAGGTTCAGTGTAAGATAGGGGCAACGGGTACCTATAATAAACCCTATAGTAGGGCTGCCATCAGGATAATCAACGGGTACCGTGCACCAGATACCCCAACCCGCGCCCTCCAATCTTACCCATCATGCAGAGTACCGGGGGTCACCGTCCACGCCCCAACGCACGTTTCGCGTTAGGCTTCGTCAGGGGGCAGTGCTATATAGTGTGTCAGACCAGATTATATAGGGTCAGAAAGCTTCCTTCATGTGCCACTGATTACGGCGCATGTCTGACGTCAGTCGCACCGGGAGCTGCATCATCCACCGCGCCCATCATGGCGCCGCGCTCCACACGACGTCGCAGCGACGTCAGTGGAACGCAAACGTCACTAGCGGGCGCCGTGGCGATGCCCCGGAATAGCGACCGCGGCTGACATGCGCACTGTGGATACTCATGGGACGCCTCCCATCATGACGCAATGATGTCACATATCCCACGTCGGCCGCGCCCACATCATGACGCCACCGCGTCCCCCCCGGCGCCGCGCCCACCAAGACGCCTAAGCGACGTGGATGGAACGCCGACGCCTGAGAAAGACACCGAGGCACCACAACAGAACGCGGACCATATCGCCAGTGCGTACTCAAAGGATAGATGGGGCGCCATATTTCGTGACGCAAAGTTATAATGGTGTCTAGAAACCACTCTCCAATAGGAGTGAGTAACCCAGGGAGGGGTAAAGAATAAACAAAAAATCATCAGATCCAATACTGAAAAAAAGTGAAACAGAATAAAAGAAGTGATGAGACGTGAAACTTCGGGTAAGAATATACATATCATGTCTCAATATATGCATATAGTAAAACAAATGTGCTCATACAAAATGAAAGCACATATATAGTGCTGGTACATAAATGCCAAATATAAAAATACAGCAAAATTTAAAGAGAAAGTGACATAGTGACCCATGATGAAAAAGTGCTTCACATAGTGCAACAATAAACTCATGAATAAACCCCTGTAATTCAACAGAGCAGGGATAAAATGTACTCAGTAAAACCAAATATACAAGCATGGCTTTGACACCAAGATACAGTGCAATACTTGATAAAACTGTGATAAAGATTAGAACAGTCCTCAAAAATTATGGCGTCCACTGGCGGTATAGCGTCCCCTTGGGATCCAATATTAAGACTTCACTCGATTGTTCTCATCCAGAGGATTCATCATATTCACACCAATTCAATACAAATTAAGAAGCTAATAAAAAATGTAAAGAATAAAACAACAATTAATACGACACAACTAACAAACACAGGAAAAATATAAAAACCAAATCTGGAGCAGGCGTACTTATAAAAAGGAACTAAAACTCAGTTGTTCATTCAACCCATGGGGAGACATGGTGTTCAACAGGCTGATCCACTTGCATTCGCATTGAGCCAATTTCTTTTTCAAATCGCCCCCCCTGATGCCAGCACGCACTTTGTCAATACCCCAGATCCTAAGACACTTCGGATTGGATTGGTGATGGAGGCGAAAATGTTTTGGTATTGGCTTCAGAGTATCCACATCCTCCACGTCCTTAGCACCAATAATATCTCTTATGTGTTCACGAACACGAATCCGTAGTTCTCTAGATGTTAAACCCACATATATCAACCCGCAGGCACACACCGCATAGTAAACCACGTGGGTCGTGCCGCAGGTGATATGTTCTCTAATTTGATACGTTTTTAGGCCATCAGAGGACGCAAAGGATGTGGATCTCACCAAATTTTTACACGCCAAACATCCACCACATGGGAAAAATCCTTTTCTCTTTGGTCCCGCCCCGAAGGGATCTGGAGTTTTTGCCACATAGTGGCTGTGTACCAGAATATCTGATAAGTTGTTACTCCGGCGTGCTGTCATCAGAGGCTGGTCTGATAAGTGCTTTCGCAACACCGGATCAGTCTGTAAGACAGGCCAATGTTTTTTAATAATGTCTCTCATCATGGCCCACCTGTGATTGTAGGTGGATACAAAGCGGGGTTGACCCTCCCACCTTTCATTACATTTATCCTTCTTCTTATCCACCAATAGATCATTTCTCTTAGTTCTTTTTGCTCTTATGTACCCTTTTCTGATTGACCGGCCACTGTATCCACGCTCTCTGAACCTCTCCCCAAGGTCCACAGCCTGTTCCTCAAATAAAGCGTCAGTGGCACAGATCCTCCGGGCCCGAAGGAACTGGCCTATGGGGATGGCCCCAATCGTGGAGGGCGGATGTGCGGATGTGGAGTGCAGGAGTGCATTCACCGAGGTTTCCTTGCGATACATGTCCGTATAAATTAGGCCATTCTCATTAACTCTTAGAGTAATATCCAGAAAGAAAATTTCACTCTTATGATACGTGTACGTGAGTTTGATGTTGGAGTCATTGTTGTTGAGACCCACCATAAACTGCTGTAGTTCCAGGACAGGGCCCTGCCATATAAATAGCACGTCATCGATGTATCGATACCATCCCAAAATTTGTGGGGACGCCTGTGCACCGTCGCAGAAGAGCTCGCGCTCCCATAGCCCCAAAAATAAATTAGCATACGACGGCGCACAGGCCGCCCCCATGGCAGTGCCCTGTCGCTGGAGAAAAAAACGATCTTTAAAAACAAAAAAGTTGTGGGTCAACACAAATTCCAATAGCTCCAACACCAACTCACGGAGATCCGCCTCCAAATTGCTCGACTCCAAGAAAAACCTCGCTGCCCTCATGCCATCCACATGCCGTATGCTGGTATAAAGTGATTCCACATCCGCTGTCACTAGGACCATGTCACTCTCCACGACGAGACCATCAACCCGTTTAAGGACGTCCGTAGTGTCCCTGACATAGGAGGGCAGAGTTTCAACCTGTGGTCTAAGATAGTATTCAATAAATTTACATGTCATGTCACACAACCCTCCTATGCCAGAGACAATAGGACGCCCCGGAGGAGAAGTAGGATCTTTATGGACCTTGGGGAGAAGATAGAACGTGGGTATCACTGGACATTGTGGCAGCAGACCCCCCAGAGCCTTTTTGGTAATAATCCCTCTCTCAAATGCCATTTCAACAATGGCTTGCAGTTGACTTTGAAACTTGAGGAGGGGACTCTGTGTCAGCTGGGTGTAAGTATCTTTATTTCTCAATTGCCTAAAGGCCTCTTTTTCATACTTCTCCACAGGCCAGATGACCACGTTACCCCCCTTGTCCGCAGGCTTGATAACAACATCATCCCACATTTTGATTTCTTGTAGAGCCTGTCTTTGTACAATACTCAAATTATCCTGTTTTTTATGATTACCAATCCTCTTGAAATCCTCCGTAACCAGTTTCGTGAAGATCTCAACCTGTGGGCATAGGGACAAGGAGGGGAACGTCGTACATCTGGCCGATACAAAAGGTGGAGAAGTACTCACCACAGCTGGATTAGATTCTTGTTCAAGAGCCTCCAGATCCCGTAATACCTCCAACTCAGTTGGGTCAGTCATCACAGAGGAAGAGGGAGAGGAAGACCGAAGATGTAATTTCTTTAGAATGATCTTCCGTGAAAACAATTGAAGATCTTTCAATGCTACAAAAAAATTAAAGTTGTTAGAAGGAGAAAATGAAAGACCCAGTTTGAGAACCTCTTTTTGTGCTCCAGAGAGAGCATGTGAGGAAAGGTTAATTACCTCTAAATTGTTGGTTTTTGATTTCTTATCACTTTTAGGGGAGCTGGTCAATTTTCGTTTATTATTAGATTTCCCACTCCTCCACTCATTACTCCTCACATGATCTCTCCTATTCCAAGAGGGTCTCGGGTTATCCGCACTTTGTGGTTTGTCCTCCACTGACGACATTGAAGATATAGAAGCAGAACGATTCCTCAAATAAGTCTTATTTCCTGGAGTGCGTTTCTGCCACCTATACACACGCTCCTGCTGGCGGTCCGCCAGATCCCATTGATATTTTTTTGTTTTATTTTGTACTAACTCAGTCTCCCATTTTTGGAGGGCTAAGTCCACTTCACTTTTAAACTTCATAACCATTTCCCCAGTGAGACATTTATTCAATTCATCCTGAATCATTTTGAGTTCAACGTCCAGTTCCTTTAGTTGTTTCTCATTGGAATTCGATAATAGTTCCATGAACCTTTTGGAGCACATGGATGCGGCATCTTCCCATTGTTTAATAAATTCTGGGTCCTCCACCACAAAGGATGGGAATACTTGGACCCTTAATCCCCTAGGAATGAGGCCGCATCCTATGTACCGCTCCAAAAAAGCCCTGTTCCACCACAGGCGGGTACGCCTATTGAGTAGTTCCTTATACTTAATAGTAAGACCACTTGTGTCTCCAGATTTAAAATCACCAGTGCTTCCAGGTCCCTCACTGAATACTTTATCAAGCTGAGTTAGCCACGCTTTTTCGCGTTCAAGAAAATCCATTTGTTCCACAATGGTCGCTGTGAAGACACAGAACAAGATATAACATATACAGCCCACTATGGACAAAACAAGAGACGGTCTCCCCCACACGCACATAGCAATGTGTCCCATATATCAAGAACAAAGGGGATCGTCTCACTACCCTATAGAAAGGACACTCCCACAGGCATACATAAATCCCAAAAGAAAAAATGGAGTATAAGTCCAGGCCTTTTTGTAAAAAGGATATATCAAATAACTTTTTATTAAGCAATGTCCTGTCCTGGAACTACAGCAGTTTATGGTGGGTCTCAACAACAATGACTCCAACATCAAACTCACGTACACGTATCATAAGAGTGAAATTTTCTTTCTGGATATTACTCTAAGAGTTAATGAGAATGGCCTAATTTATACGGACATGTATCGCAAGGAAACCTCGGTGAATGCACTCCTGCACTCCACATCCGCACATCCGCCCTCCACGATTGGGGCCATCCCCATAGGCCAGTTCCTTCGGGCCCGGAGGATCTGTGCCACTGACGCTTTATTTGAGGAACAGGCTGTGGACCTTGGGGAGAGGTTCAGAGAGCGTGGATACAGTGGCCGGTCAATCAGAAAAGGGTACATAAGAGCAAAAAGAACTAAGAGAAATGATCTATTGGTGGATAAGAAGAAGGATAAATGTAATGAAAGGTGGGAGGGTCAACCCCGCTTTGTATCCACCTACAATCACAGGTGGGCCATGATGAGAGACATTATTAAAAAACATTGGCCTGTCTTACAGACTGATCCGGTGTTGCGAAAGCACTTATCAGACCAGCCTCTGATGACAGCACGCCGGAGTAACAACTTATCAGATATTCTGGTACACAGCCACTATGTGGCAAAAACTCCAGATCCCTTCGGGGCGGGACCAAAGAGAAAAGGATTTTTCCCATGTGGTGGATGTTTGGCGTGTAAAAATTTGGTGAGATCCACATCCTTTGCGTCCTCTGATGGCCTAAAAACGTATCAAATTAGAGAACATATCACCTGCGGCACGACCCACGTGGTTTACTATGCGGTGTGTGCCTGCGGGTTGATATATGTGGGTTTAACATCTAGAGAACTACGGATTCGTGTTCGTGAACACATAAGAGATATTATTGGTGCTAAGGACGTGGAGGATGTGGATACTCTGAAGCCAATACCAAAACATTTTCGCCTCCATCACCAATCCAATCCGAAGTGTCTTAGGATCTGGGGTATTGACAAAGTGCGTGCTGGCATCAGGGGGGGCGATTTGAAAAAGAAATTGGCTCAATGCGAATGCAAGTGGATCAGCCTGTTGAACACCATGTCTCCCCATGGGTTGAATGAACAACTGAGTTTTAGTTCCTTTTTATAAGTACGCCTGCTCCAGATTTGGTTTTTATATTTTTCCTGTGTTTGTTAGTTGTGTCGTATTAATTGTTGTTTTATTCTTTACATTTTTTATTAGCTTCTTAATTTGTATTGAATTGGTGTGAATATGATGAATCCTCTGGATGAGAACAATCGAGTGAAGTCTTAATATTGGATCCCAAGGGGACGCTATACCGCCAGTGGACGCCATAATTTTTGAGGACTGTTCTAATCTTTATCACAGTTTTATCAAGTATTGCACTGTATCTTGGTGTCAAAGCCATGCTTGTATATTTGGTTTTACTGAGTACATTTTATCCCTGCTCTGTTGAATTACAGGGGTTTATTCATGAGTTTATTGTTGCACTATGTGAAGCACTTTTTCATCATGGGTCACTATGTCACTTTCTCTTTAAATTTTGCTGTATTTTTATATTTGGCATTTATGTACCAGCACTATATATGTGCTTTCATTTTGTATGAGCACATTTGTTTTACTATATGCATATATTGAGACATGATATGTATATTCTTACCCGAAGTTTCACGTCTCATCACTTCTTTTATTCTGTTTCACTTTTTTTCAGTATTGGATCTGATGATTTTTTGTTTATTCTTTACCCCTCCCTGGGTTACTCACTCCTATTGGAGAGTGGTTTCTAGACACCATTATAACTTTGCGTCACGAAATATGGCGCCCCATCTATCCTTTGAGTACGCACTGGCGATATGGTCCGCGTTCTGTTGTGGTGCCTCGGTGTCTTTCTCCGGCGTCGGCGTTCCATCCACGTCGCTTAGGCGTCTTGGTGGGCGCGGCGCCGGGGGGGACGCGGTGGCGTCATGATGTGGGCGCGGCCGGCGTGGGATATGTGACATCATTGCGTCATGATGGGAGGCGTCCCATGAGTATCCACAGTGCGCATGTCAGCCGCGGTCGCTATTCCGGGGCATCGCCACGGCGCCCGCTAGTGACGTTTGCGTTCCACTGACGTCGCTGCGACGTCGTGTGGAGCGCGGCGCCATGATGGGCGCGGTGGATGATGCAGCTCCCGGTGCGACTGACGTCAGACATGCGCCGTAATCAGTGGCACATGAAGGAGGCTTTCTGACCCTATATAATCTGGTCTGACACACTATATAGCACTGCCCCCTGACGAAGCCTAACGCGAAACGTGCGTTGGGGCGTGGACGGTGACCCCCGGTACTCTGCATGATGGGTAAGATTGGAGGGCGCGGGTTGGGGTATCTGGTGCACGGTACCCGTTGATTATCCTGATGGCAGCCCTACTATAGGGTTTATTATAGGTACCCGTTGCCCCTATCTTACACTGAACCTGTGACTTGCACTATTTTTTGCACCTTATACGTTATATTATTGCAGTTGTACCTTAGGGATATCACTGTCTTTTCAGTGTTTCTAATTGTGTTCCTTTACTGAATTGCTTTCTCATTATTTTTTGTTGTTATATGTTTATGTAAATTGCTTAATAAAAAGTTATTTGATATATCCTTTTTACAAAAAGGCCTGGACTTATACTCCATTTTTTCTTTTGGGATTTAGATATGTGGTAGACAGCCCGCCTTAAACTGACTGCCCTGCCGCTGTTTGGAGTATGGCTTGAAGCTGTATGCTATTCCACTCCCTCGGCGTTCCGGCCACCGGTAATGCGCCTCAGTAGGATGTTGCTCCGGTCCTACAGCATGACCCCTACTGGTATTCTCCTTTTTGCTTGATCTCGTTTCTCACTCAGCACAATCTATCTCGCTTCTAGTCCTTTCTTGGGCACCGCCGCTATGCTGAGCAGGCACGGTCCCGTTACGTTCTTTCTAATGCCAAGCCTCTGTCAGGATCCCACCCCTGACAGAGACCCTACTGTCTCTTCCTCCACAACACCCTCTGCCACAAGGTGTTGCTTCGTTCAATCCAGTCAGCTTTCTCTCTAACTTCCTGCCTGACCCCCAGTTTACCCACTATGGTGGGGAGTGGCCTAATGAATAGAACCCTTAGCTCCCCCCGGAGGCCCTGCTGTGAAACATATTGGTGTCTGTGATACCTGGTCAGATGAACTCCTTCAGTGCCATCGAACGCACCATGGCTCCCCATAGTGGCGGATCCACAGTACTGCAACGACCAGGACTCTGGGGCGCTGCACTCCCCCCTGGTTAAACACAGTACTCCGGGACTGGGAAGAAAACAACAATACAGGTTAGCAAAAAGACATACAATTTTGTTGAGTGCAAAACAATAAGTATACTTGAACAGGCTTCCCTTTATGGGAGGTGAGGACACTTTAACGTTACAAACATAATTAAATATCATAGCAACAGGCTACAATTAGCTCTCATTACCCAACCGGGTATTCTACTAGATGCAAACATTATTGACCAATAATTTAACTTTGCCTTTAAGGATATACACTCTTAATCCGCTAAAGACCTTCCTATAATCACATTATAAGGTATTTTAACTTTGCATTCGCCTTCTTTGGAATCTGCAGGACCGCCTGTCCTAACGGCACCAGACCTACTGCCTCTCCTTTCTATTACAGGACCGCCCCGTTCAGCCAGGGCCTACTGCCTTTTCAACTACTATACACAGTATAGAACATAACTTTTCTTTCAGTTTGAGAACACTGAGCCGGCTCTACTTGGCTCCTATAAGGACTCACTCACTAACCCCTACGGGTTCACTTTCTGTCCTTAGTAACACATTATTAACTTTCTATGGGGACTCAGGGTTTACCTTCTATCCTCACCTTCGTTATTACTTCCTTTCTTTCAACTATGCAGGACTCTAATTCCTCCCCTACGGGCTCTCTGCATCTTTCTTTTTAAAGAACATTATCTAGGTTTCACATTTCAAACAGATTAAACACACATAACTTTTCTTTATGCAAAAACAGTTACATTTCTTCCAGAGCATCATCATATTACTGTTCTAAAACAGTATCACTTTTCAAGTTCAGGTCAAACATCCCCTTTAAGAGGGGATCAAGTCTTTCTGAGGTAGCTCGTCTTCTCAGCCTACCAGTCTTTGCTCAGCAAAGGTTCCAGAACGGTATCTTCGCAAAGAGTCTTTAAGTAAAACCAGTAGAAAGCGCCTTTAAGAAGGTGCAAACTATTTACAAGAAAGTTTGGATCATGCACTGTTCATGATTTCTCAGTTTGTAAAACTTGTGCAAAACTGGTAGGAAAAGCAAACAATAGGGATCCCGGGTCAACTAAGGGATCCATAAAGAGTTAACCCTGAGCGGGTTTAGCAGCAAACAGTTCACAAACAGTTAACGGGAAAACTATTTACATTTTCAGGTTTCCGAGGTTTACTCTTGTTCAGGTGGCCGGGGGTCCGGGCCTCCGGCTGCTGTGGCGCCGGTGCCCGTGGCCCGAACGTGAAGGTGAACTCGGCTGGCCAACTCGGTGGCTGCTACCAGGCGCACCGTTGCAATGGTGACAAGGTCGGGTGCTCCTGGGACCAGGTCCGGAGTAGTGAGTGTCGCGGCTCCAGACATACACCGCCGAACGTTCCGTGCATACCACCCGAGCGGGTTCTGGTGGCGGTTGTAGGTCACCTGATCCCCCTTTTGCAACGGTTCTCCGCCTCGGCCACAGCAGGGAGTCCTTACGTTACAGTGCGCAACAAAAACATCAGTATCCAATCCCGGCTCATGTATGAGGCCCCATCCCCTTTTTACATGGTAGGCCAACACAGTTCCCCGCCTGACCGCGTCTCGGTCATCCCATGCCGGAGGGGATTGTTGTACTTTCAATGGACCCATCAACTCGACCTCTTTCCGTCCTTCCCAATGTAGGATCAAGCACTGTCTATATTGTTCCCACGTAAGCACCGCAAGAGTGAATCCGTTCTCCCGGGATCCATCTGTCCCAACCCAGGGGTTGTCCCACCGAAGAACTATCCCGTCTGGGCTCACATCCACAGGTTCCCCCATTCTAGTCGGCAGCGGTGGCACCATCCTTCCCAGGGCATCGGGGGGTAATACCATTAACCCCGCCGAGAAGCGTCGACCCTCACTGAGATGGGGGCCGATCGTGGAAGCGGGCTCGTGGGGGGGCGCAGGGGCGCTCTCCGTACCTGCGCCTGATGTGGTTCCATCGATGCCGATCTGGTCCATTAACAAGGGTGCTGGAATCGGCCGTAGCCCGGACCGCGGCTCCTCCGATGCGGTCCCCGAACGCTGTTCCGCTCGCTGTGGTTCCTCCTCCGCTGACTCCGAGGCCAGGATTGGGGGACTCGGCTCCGCTATCTGTTCCAAAGGCTTCGGATCCGCCGGCTGTAGAGGACACGGGTCCACCTCTAGTGAACGAGGGTAAGCCGGGACTGCTCCTTCCCCGTTCCGGCACTCGCTGTTCTTCATCATGATCTGCTGATCGGTGGCAATGCATGCATCTGACTCCGCCATTTCTCCGAGGTCGGGCTTCTTCATCACCCGCTTCCCGCCGTTGCAAATCAGGAGGTTGTCCTCTGCTTTGGGGCAGGTCATCTCCTTGCAGCCAGAAGCGCAGGGGGCGGTATCCATTTCTCGCGCCATTCTGGTAGTCTCCTCCCATAGCACGCCCTCCTTCTTCTCCGAAGTAGCAATGGCGGCGGCTTTTGGCGGGAACTTCTCTTGGTCAATGGTAGCACACAGTCTTTGCAATAAAGTACAGTTCAAGCACAACAAATCACAGTTCCAAGGCACACATGACCTGATTCTTCAGGCTTAAGTAGATCCTGTTCGTGACGCCAAGTTGGAGCGCCCCCACACCGCCGCAGGGCCTAGGGGTACCCGGAGCCGGGCCTCTGGGTCTCAGTCCTGGGGTTGTCACGGTGGCTAGACCCGGTCCGTGGCCCTGTCTGTCAGTGGGGGACGTCCGGTAGAATAAGTGATGATGATGGTGCAGTAACGGTGGTGTAGCGGTGCAGTTGTGGGGTGCAGGTCGCGGTAAATAACGAGGACACCAGGTTGCAGTCTCTTTACCTCTTTACTGGAGATCTCTCAGTCCGCAGTCCAGAATACGGTTCACCAGGCTGCGCAAGTCCGGTCGGTCCGATGGCACATCCAGAGTTCTCCTCACAGGTGGAAATCAGTGCCCTCCTTCTTAGCGCTATGTGTTGTAGTCCTTCCCTGCTGTGCTCACGGAAAGTACCCCACAACTGTTGTGTCTGTTTCTTAAGTTCCCTCACAACTCGATTCACTGATGTTCTTCTCGTATTCCATCCCTCCCTGTTATTCAGGTTGGAATGGCACCCGTTTGTCAGGTAGGCCTGGAGTTCTTCCGGGACCCTAGAGACGCCCCTCTCCCGCAATTGTCCCCCAAGACTTCATAGGTGATATGTGGTAGACAGCCCGCCTTAAACTGACTGCCCTGCCGCTGTTTGGAGTATGGCTTGAAGCTGTATGCTATTCCACTCCCTCGGCGTTCCGGCCACCGGTAATGCGCCTCAGTAGGATGGTGCTCCGGTCCTACAGCATGACCCCTACTGGTATTCTCCTTTTTGCTTGATCTCGTTTCTCACTCAGCACAATCTATCTCGCTTCTAGTCCTTTCTTGGGCACCGCCGCTATGCTGAGCAGGCACGGTCCCGTTACGTTCTTTCTAATGCCAAGCCTCTGTCAGGATCCCACCCCTGACAGAGACCCTACTGTCTCTTCCTCCACAACACCCTCTGCCACAAGGTGTTGCTTCGTTCAATCCAGTCAGCTTTCTCTCTAACTTCCTGCCTGACCCCCAGTTTACCCACTATGGTGGGGAGTGGCCTAATGAATAGAACCCTTAGCTCCCCCCGGAGGCCCTGCTGTGAAACATATTGGTGTCTGTGATACCTGGTCAGATGAACTCCTTCAGTGCCATCGAACGCACCATGGCTCCCCATAGTGGCGGATCCACAGTACTGCAACGACCAGGACTCTGGGGCGCTGCATACTGTAAAATCCTGAGTGACAACCTCCTTTCCTCTGCTAGGACATTAAGAATGGGTCGTGGCTGGGTCTTTCAGCAAGACAATGACCCAAAACATATACCCAAGGCAACAAAGGAGTGGCTCAAAAAGAAGGTCATGGAGTGACCTAGCCAGTCTCCAGACCTTAATCCCATAGAAAACTTATAGAAGGAGTTGAAGCTCCAAGTTGCCAAGCAACATCCTCAAAAGCTTAATGATTTAAAGATGATCTGCAAAGAGGAGTGGACCAAAATTCCTCCTGACATGTGTGCAAACCTCATCATCAAGCGCAAAAAAATCTGACTGCTGTGCTTGCCAACAAGGGTTTTGCCACCAATTATTATGGCTTGATTGCAAGAGGGATAATATACTTATTTCTCACTACAAAATGCAAAAAAATTTGTATAATTTATATAATGTGATTTTCTGGATTTTCTTTTTGATATTCTATCTCTCAATGTTAAAATTAACCTACCCTTAAAATTATAGACTGTTCATGTCTTTGTCAGTGGGCAAACTTACAAAATCAGCAAGGGAGCAAATATTTATTTCCCCCACTCTACATTTTCAGCTTCAGGGCGAATAGGGGAAGAATATGCATATTTCTTTGTATCTGTAACACCTGCCTATTAGCCCCAAATCCATAGTGGCCAGATAACTGACAACAGTTCCAAATAGAAGTGCTCTCCTACGGCTAAGTTGACTCATCTCTAAGCAGTGTAGTACATTTCTTCCATTATGCCTTTTTATTTTATGTACTGTATATTCTGTATTGTTTTGTACCCTTTGTAAAATCTTTTGGATACGTTTTATGAACACTTCCTTGTTTTGGATTAAGTATAAAATTTAATAGTTCTGTTCCTTTTGTTCTGTAAGCCACCCCCAGAAGCCAAACGCTACCAGAAATCAGGAGTCCAGTCAGCCTGTAAAAGCTATTCGTGGTGGCAGCTAATAATCTTTCTTGGGTCATCGTGGTGTTTGCAGTGACAGTATAGGAGGTATATACATATTCCATGTGTTGAAATCAGAGGTTTATATAACATACGCTCACTGTTAGTTTCTCAATAACTGGCCTATTAGTGGAAACAGCCTGTGGCCTCCTCCGTTAATCGTCAGTCAATCTTGCAATTGTCTGGAAGATTGAGGGCAGCAGAGAGCTGTTCACTCCAAAGATAACAGCTGGTGGTTTAAGATACGACCCCCTGGCTGTGCTCCTTTACAATGTACAATAATAATAACAATTTTATTTATATAGCGCCAACATATTCCGCAGCGCTTTACAAATTATAGAGGGGATTTGTACAGACAATAGACATTACAGCATAACAGTAATCACTGTTAAAAACAGATACCAAGAGGAGTGAGGGCCCTGCTCGCAAGCTTACAAACTATGAGGAAAAAGGGGAGACACGAGAGATGGATGGTAACATTTGCTTTCGTTGTTTAGCCCAGCCATAGTGTAAGGATCAGGTGTTCATGTAAAGCTGAATGAACCAGTTCACTGCCTAAGTATGTAGCAGTACAGACACAGAGGCTATTAACTGCATAAAGTGTATGAGAACATGATGCAAGGAACCTGATTATGGTTTAAGTTTTTTGAATGGGCAACACAGGGATAGTTAGGTTAATGCGTTGAGACGGTAGGCCAGTCTGAAGAAATGCGTTTTTAGGGCACACTTAAAACTGGGGGGATTGGGGATTAGTCATATTAACCTGGGTAGTGCATTCCAATGAATTGGCGAAGCATGTGAAAAGTCTTGGAGATGGGAGTGGGAGGTTCTGATTATTGAGGATGCTAACCTCAGGTCATTAGCAGAACGGAGAGCACGGGTAGGGTGGTAGACTGAGACCAGGGAGGAGATGTAGGGTGGTGCTGAGCCATGGATACAATAAAGAACCTTACAATTAATAACACATCTTGTACACAGGTATAACTTCCCACCTCTGCTTGCTGTCTCATCCGTCTCATCCACTGCAATAGACTCTAATGGTATAACTTCCCACCTCTGCTTGCTGTCTCATCCGTCTCATCCACTGCAATAGACTCTAATGGTATAACTTCCCACCTCTGCTTGTTGTCTCATCCGTCTCATCCACTGCAATAGACACTAATGGTATAACTTCCCACCTCTGCTTGCTGTCTCATCCATCTCATCCACTGCAATAGACTCTAATGGTATAACTTCCCACCTCTGCTTGCTGTCTCATCTGTCTCATCCACTGCAATAGACTCTAATGGTATAAACTCCCTCTGCTTGCTGTCTGCTGTCTGTCATCTGCCACTCTACCATCTAGCAACATATTTTAATGTGCCTGCTTAATGATTGTTATACTTCATTTGTTGCATTGTACGATTTACTCACTGTTTGATGTACAGTATTTCCATCACTGTGGCCACTGTTGTGATTCGGTTATTGGGCTCCCCCGGTGGTCACTTGTGGTACTGGTGTCTTGTGAGCTTTGCTTTTTCAGTTCATCTGTTTCTATCAGGATGTGGGAGTTCCTATTTAGCCTTGCTCCTCAGTCATTCTAGTGCCGGCCATCAATGTAACCAGAGTCATTCTGTTGCATGTTCCTGCTCCCAGTCTGCTGATCAGCTAAGTTGGACTATTCTGTCCTTAGTCTATTTTTGTATGTTTTGTCCAGTTTGCAGTTATGTGATTCTCTGCAGCTGGAAGCTCTTGTGGGCTGAAATTACCACTCCGGTGTCATGAGTTGGCACATGAGTTTAAGGTAATTTCAGGATGGTATTTGATAGGGTTTTGTAGCTGACCGCGAAGTCCACTATTGTATCTTTCTGCTATCTAGTTAGTGGGCCTCGCTGTGCTAAATCTGCTTTCATACTACGTGTGTCTTTTCATCTGAACTCACCGTTATTGTATGTGGGGGGCTGCTATCTCCTGTGGGGACTTTCTCTGGAGGCAAGCCAGGACTGTGTTTCTTCTATCGGGGATAGTTGGTTCTCCGGCTGGTGCGAGACGTCTAGCGAAAACGTAGGTACGTTCCCTGGCTACTATTGGTTGTGTGTATAGGTTTAGCATCGCGGTCAGCTCTAGTTTCCATCACCCGAGAGCTTGTCCGTTTTTCTATGCTCCTGATGTTCCCCTGCCATTGGGAACCATAACAGTATGGCCGGTGTCATGAATCCCAATGGCTAGGGATAGCACAGGACAAGCAAAGTACAAATATATTATGGACGAGCTCTAGGGTGATGGAACCTGGGCTGACCGCTGCCCTATGCCTGACACACGCAACTAGAGATAGCCAGGGAGCGTGCCTACGTTGGTTCTAGACGCCACGCACCAGCCTAAGAGCTAACTAGCACTGCAGAGAAACTAAAGACCTCACTTGCCTCCAGAGGAATGAACCCCAAAAGATATAGTTGCCCCCCACATGTATTGATGGTGAAATGAGAGGAAGGCACACACATAGAGATGATATATATAGTTTTAGCAAATTGAGGCCCGCTGTAAACTAGAAAGCAGAACAATACAAAAGGGGACTGAGCGGTCAGCAAAAAACCCTAATCAAAAAAACCATCCTGAGATTACAAGAACCCATGTGCCAACTCATGGCACATGGGGAGAACCTCAGTCCACTAGAGCTACCAGCTAGCATAGAGACATAATAAGCAAGCTGGACAAAAAACCAAACAACTGAAAATCAGCACTTAGCTTATCCTGAAAGATCTGGGAGCAGGTAGGCAGGAACCAAACAGAGCACATCTGAATACATTGATAGCCGGCAAGGGAATGACAGAAAGGCCAGGTAAAATAGGAAACACCCAGCCACTGATGGACAGGTGGAAACCAAAGGCCGCAACCCACCAAAGTCACCCAGTACCAGCAGTAACCACCAGAGGGAGCCCACAAACAGAATCCACAACAGTACCCCCCCCTTGAGGAGGGGTCACCGAACCCTCACGAGAACCCCCAGGGCGATCAGGGTGAGCTCTATAGAAGGCGCGGACCAAATCAGTCGCATGAACATCGGAGGCGACCACCCAGGAATTATCCTCCTGACCATAACCCTTCCACTTAACCAAATACTGGAGTTTGCGTCTGGAAACACGAGAATCCAAGATCTTCTCAACAACATACTCCAATTCTCCCTCCACCAGCACCGGAGCAGGAGGCTCAACCGAAGGAACAACGGGCACCTCATACCTCCGCAACAACGACCGATGGAACACATTATGAATAGCAAACGATGCTGGGAGATCCAAACGAAAAGATACAGGGTTAAGAATCTCCGAGATCCTATAAGGACCGATGAACCGAGGCTTGAACTTAGGAGAAGAGACCTTCATAGGGACAAAACGAGAAGACAACCACACCAAATCCCCAACAAGAAGTCGGGGACCCACGCGGCGACGGCGATTAGCAAACTGCTGAGTCTTCTCCTGAGATAACTTCAAATTGACCACCACCTGATTCCAAATCTGATGTAGCCTGTCCACCACCACGTCCACTCCAGGACAATCCGAAGGCTCCACCTGAGCAGAGGAAAAACGAGGATGAAACCCCGAATTACAAAAAAAAGGAGAGACCAACGTGGCAGAGCTAGCCCGATTATTAAGAGCAAATTCGGCCAGTGGCAAAAAAGCAACCCAGTCATCTTGATCAGCAGAAACAAAACACCTCAAATAAGTTTCCAAGGTCTGATTAGTTCGCTCCGTCTGGCCATTCGTCTGAGGATGGAATGCAGACGAGAAAGACAAATCAATGCCCATCTTGGCACAAAACGTCCGCCAAAATCTAGACACAAACTGGGATCCCCTGTCAGAAATGATATTCTCCGGAATCCCATGCAAACGAACCACGTTCTGAAAAAATAAAGGGACCAACTCAGAGGAGGAAGGCAACTTAGGCAAGGGCACCAAATGAACCATCTTAGAAAAGCGGTCACACACAACCCAGATAACGGACATTTTCTGTGAAACCGGGAGATCAGAAATAAAATCCATGGAAATGTGCGTCCAAGGCCTCTTCGGGATGGGCAAGGATAACAACAACCCACTGGCCCGAGAACAGCAAGGCTTAGCTCGAGCACACACTTCACAAGACTGCACAAAGGTACGCACATCCCTAGACAAGGAAGGCCACCAAAAAGACCTGGCCACCAAGTCTCTAGTACCAAATATTCCAGGATGACCAGCCAACACAGAAGATTGGACCTTGGAGATGACTCTACTGGTCCAATCATCCGGAACAAACAGTCTTTCTGGTGGACAACGATCCGGTTTATCCACCTGAAACTCCTGCAATGCACGTCGCAAGTCTGGGGATACGGCGGACAATATTACCCCATCCCTAAGGATACCAGTAGGCCCAGAGTCTCCAGGAGAGTCAGGCACAAAACTCCTGGAAAGAGCATCTGCCTTCACATTCTTTGAACCTGGCAGGTATGAAACCACGAAATTGAAACGAGAAAAAAACAACGACCAACGAGCCTGTCTAGGATTCAAACGCCTGGCAGACTCAAGGTAAATGAGATTCTTGTGATCAGTCAAGACCACCACACGATGTTTAGCACCCTCAAGCCAATGACGCCACTCCTCAAATGCCCACTTCATGGCCAAAAGCTCCCGATTACCCACATCATAATTGCGCTCGGCGGGCGAGAATTTTCTAGAGAAGAATGCACATGGCTTCATCACCGAGCCATTAGAACTTCTCTGTGACAAAACCGCCCCCGCTCCAATCTCGGAAGCATCAACCTCAACCTGAAAAGGAAGTGAAACATCTGGTTGACACAACACAGGAGCAGAAGAAAACCGGCGCTTAAGTTCCTGAAAGGCCTCCACGGCCGCAGGAGACCAATCAGCAACATCAGCACCCTTTTTAGTCAAATCAGTCAAAGGTTTAACAATAGTGGAAAAATTAGCAATGAACCGACGATAAAAATTAGCAAACCCCAAGAACTTCTGAAGGCTCTTAACAGATGTAGGTTGTGTCCAGTCACAAATCGCCTGAACCTTGACGGGATCCATCTCAATAGTAGAAGGAGAAAAAATGTACCCCAAAAAAGAAATCTTCTGGACTCCGAAGAGACACTTTGAGCCCTTCACAAACAGAGAATTGGCCCGCAGAACCTGAAACACCTTCCTGACCTGTAGAACATGAGACTCCCAGTCATCAGAAAACACCAAAATATCATCCAAATACACAATCATAAACTTATCCAGATATTCACGGAAAATATTGTGCATAAAGGACTGAAAGACTGACGGAGCATTGGAGAGTCCAAAAGGCATTACCAAATACTCAAAATGGCCCTCAGGCGTATTAAATGCGGTTTTCCACTCATCACCCTGTTTTATCCGCACCAGATTATACGCACCGCGAAGATCTATCTTAGTGAACCACCTAGCCCCCTTAATGCGAGCAAACAAATCAGTCAATAATGGCAATGGATACTGATACTTGACTGTAATCTTATTCAGAAGGCGATAATCTATACAAGGCCTCAGGGAACCATCTTTTTTTGCCACAAAAAAAAAACCTGCTCCCAGAGGGGACGAAGATGGACGAATATGTCCCTTTTCCAAGGACTCCTTAATATAATTCCGCATAGCAGTATGCTCTGGCAGTGACAGATTAAATAAACGACCCTTAGGGAACTTACTGCCAGGAATCAATTCTATAGCACAGTCACAATCTCTATGCGGAGGGAGCGAATTGAGCTTAGGCTCCTCAAAAACATCCCTATAGTCAGACAAAAACGCAGGGATCTCAGAAGGAGTAGATGAAGCGATTGAAATCGGAGGTGCATCATCATGAACCCCCTGACATCCCCAGCTTAACACAGACATTGTTTTCCAGTCCAGGACAGGATTATGAGTTTGTAACCATGGCAGACCAAGCACTAGTACATCATGTAAATTATAAAGTACAAGGAAGCGAATCACCTCCTGATGAATGGGAGTCATGCGCATGGTCACTTGTGTCCAATACTGCGGTTTATTCATAGCCAATGGTGTAGAGTCAATTCCCTTCAGAGGAATAGGAACTTCCAGAGGTTCCAGACTAAAACCGCAGCGTTTAGCAAATGACCAATCCATAAGACTCAGGGCAGCGCCCGAATCCACATAGGCATCGACGGAAATGGAAGACAGTGAAAAAATCAGAGTCACAGACAAAATGAACTTAGGCTGCAGAGTACCAATGGCAAAAGATTTATCAACCCTTTTTGTGCGTTTAGAGCATGCTGATATAACATGAGCTGAATCACCACAATAGAAACACAATCCATTTTTCCGCCTATAATTTTGCCGTTCACTTCTGGACTGAATTCTATCACATTGCATAGTCTCAGGTGCCTGTTCAGAAGACACCGCCAACTGGTGCACGGGTTTGCGCTCCCGTAAACGCCGATCAATCTGAATGGCCATAGCCATAGACTCATTCAGACCTGTAGGCGTAGGGAACCCCACCATAATATCCTTAATGGCCTCAGAAAGACCATTTCTGAAGTTTGCAGCCAGGGCGCACTCATTCCACTGAGTAAGCACCGACCATTTCCGAAACTTCTGACAATATATTTCCGCTTCATCATGCCCCTGAGAGAGGGCTAATAAAGCCTTTTCAGCCTGAATCTCCAGGTTAGGTTCCTCATAGAGCAATCCCAATGCCAGAAAAAACGCATCCACACTGAGCAATGCAGGATCCCCTGGTGCCAATGCAAATGCCCAATTCTGAGGGTCGCCCCGCAGGAAAGATATTACAATCTTGACCTGTTGAGCAGGGTCTCCAGAGGAGCGAGATTTTAAAGAAAGAAACAATTTACAATTGTTCCTGAAATTCAGGAAGGTAGATCTATCTCCAGAAAAGAACTCTGGAATAGGAATTCTAGGTTCAGACATGGGAGTGTGAACAACAAAATCCTGTATGTTTTGAACTTTTGCCGCGAGATTACTCAGGCTGGAAGCCAAACTCTGGACATCCATGTTAAACAGCTAAGATCAGAGCCATTCAAGGGTTAAGAGGAGGTAAGAAGCAGCTAGACAGCAATTAAGGGCTAGGCAGCAAAACTCTGAAGGGAAAAAAAAAAAAAAAAAAAAAAAATTTCCCTTAAACACTTCTCTTTCTCCTGCTTCAGCCCAAACAATTAACACTTTGTGGGCCAGCTATACTGTCATGAATCCCAATGGCTAGGGATAGCACAGGACAAGCAAAGTACAAATATATTACGGACAAGCTCTAGGGTGATGGAACCTGGGCTGACCGCTGCCCTACGCCTGACACACGCAACTAGAGATAGCCAGGGAGCGTGCCTACGTTGGTTCTAGACGCCACGCACCAGCCTAAGAGCTAACTAGCACTGCAGAGAAAATAAAGACCTCACTTGCCTCCAGAGGAATGAACCCCAAAAGATATAGTTGCCCCCCACATGTATTGACGGTGAAATGAGAGGAAGGCACACACATAGAGATGATATATATAGTTTTAGCAAATTGAGGCCCGCTGTAAACTAGAAAGCAGAACGATACAAAAGGGGACTGAGCGGTCAGCAAAAAACCCTAATCAAAAAAACCATCCTGAGATTACAAGAACCCATGTGCCAACTCATGGCACATGGGGAGAACCTCAGTCCACTAGAGCTACCAGCTAGCATAGAGACATAATAAGCAAGCTGGACAAAAAACCAAACAACTGAAAATCAGCACTTAGCTTATCCTGAAAGATCTGGGAGCAGGTAGGCAGGAACCAAACAGAGCACATCTGAATACATTGATAGCCGGCAAGGGAATGACAGAAAGGCCAGGTAAAATAGGAAACACCCAGCCACTGATGGACAGGTGGAAACCAAAGGCCGCAACCCACCAAAGTCACCCAGTACCAGCAGTAACCACCAGAGGGAGCCCACAAACAGAATCCACAACAGGCCGGCCCACATGTTTAATCTATGGGCTGAAGCAGGAGAGAAAGGGAACTGTGTGGAATTTTTTTTTTTTTTCTCTCCTCTGAAGTTGCATTCCAGCTCTAATTGCAGTCTCCTGCTTTCCTCTCCTCTTAACCCCTGAATGGCTCAGACTTTTTCTGTTGAAATATGGATCTCCAGAGTCTAGCTACAAATTTGAATAATCTTGCTGCTAAAGTTCAGAATATACAAGATTTTGTTATACATGCTCCTCGGTCTGAACCTAAAATTCCTATACCAGAGTTTTTTTCTGGAGATCGATCTTGTTTTCTGAATTTTAAATACAATTGTAAATTGTTTCTTTCTCTGAGACCTCACTCTGCTGGAGATCCTGCCCAGCAGGTTAAGATTGTTATTTCATTACTGCGGGGTGACCCTCAAAATTGGGCATTTTCATTGGCGCCAGGGGATCCTGCGTTGCTCAATGTGGATGCGTTTTTTCTGGCCTTAGGGTTGCTTTATGAGGAACCTAATTTAGAGATACAGGCTGAAAAAGCCTTGATAGCCCTCTCTCAGGGGCAAGATGAAGCCGAAATATATTGCCAAAAATTTCGAAAGTGGTCTGTGCTTACTCAGTGGAATGAGTGCGCTCTGGCGGCAAGTTTCAGAGAAGGTCTCTCTGATGCCGTAAAAGACGTCATGGTGGGGTTTCCTGCGCCTACGGGTCTGAATGAGTCCATGACAATGGCTATTCAGATTGATCGGCGTTTACGGGAACGCAAACCTGTGCACCATTTGGCGGTGTCTTCTGAGAAGGCACCAGAGAGTATGCAATGTGATAGTTTTCTGTCCAGAAGCGAACGACAGAATTATAGGCGCAAAAATGGGTTGTGCTTCTATTGTGGGGATTCAACTCATGTTATATCAGCATGCTCTAAACGAACAAAGAAAGTTGATAAATCCTCTGCTATTTGCACTTTGCAGTCCAAGTTTATTTTATCTGTGACTTTAATTTGTTCGTTATCTTCTATTGTCGCGGATGCTTATGTGGATTCCGGCGCCTCTTTGAGTCTTATGGATTGGTCCTTTGCCAGGCGCTGTGGGTTTGATCTAGAGCCTCTGGAAGTCCCTATACCTTTAAAGGGTATTGATTTTACACCATTGGCTAGTAATAAACCACAATACTGGACACAAGTGACTATGCGTATGACTCCAGACCATCAGGAGGTGATTCGCTTCCTTGTGTTGTTTAATCTACATGATGTATTAGTGCTGGGATTGCCATGGTTGCAAACTCATAACCCAGTCCTTGACTGGAAAACAATGTCTGTACTAAGCTGGGGATGTCAGGGAAATCATGGGGACGCACCTTTGGTTTCCATTGCTTCATCTATTTCCTCTGAGATCCCGGCTTTTTTGTCTGATTATCGTGATGTTTTTGAGGAGTCTACTCTTAATTCTCTTCCCCCTCACAGAGATTGCGATTGCGCCATAGATTTGATTCCTGGCAGTAAATTTCCTAAGGGTCGTCTATTCAATCTGTCTGTACCTGAACATGCTGCTATGCGAGAGTATATTAAGGAGTCCTTGGAAAAGGGACATATTCGTCCTTCTTCGTCTCCTTTAGGAGCAGGGTTCTTTTTCGTAGCCAAAAGAGATGGTTCTTTGAGACCTTGTATTGATTATAGACTCTTAAATAAGATCACAGTCAAATATCAGTATCCTTTGCCATTGCTGACAGATTTATTTGCTCGCATTAAGGGAGCCAAGTGGTTCTCTAAGATTGATCTTCACGGTGCGTATAATTTGGTGCGAATTAGGCAGGGGGATGAGTGGAAAACCGCATTTAATACGCCCGAGGGCCATTTTGAGTATTTGGTAATGCCTTTTGGTCTGTCAAATGCCCCTTCGGTCTTTCAGTCCTTTATGCACGATATTTTCCGTGAATATCTGGATAAATTTATGATTGTGTATTTGGATGATATTTTGATTTTTTCGGATGACTGGGAGTCTCATGTTCAACAGGTTAGGAAGGTTTTTCAGGTTTTACGTACCAATTCTCTGTTTGTAAAGGGTTCAAAGTATGTTTTTGGGGTTCAGAAGATTTCTTTTCTGGGGTACATTTTTTCCCCTTCTTCTATTGAGATGGATCCTGTTAAGGTTCGGGCTATTTGTGACTGGAGTGACTGGACGCAACCGACTTCTCTTAAGAGCCTTCAGAAATTTTTGGGCTTTGCTAATTTTTATCGTCGATTCATAACTGGTTTTTCTAGCGTTGTCAAGCCTTTGACTGATTTGACTAAAAAAGGTGCTGATGTTACCGATTGGTCTCCTGCTGCTGTGGAGGCCTTTTGGGAGCTTAAGCGCCGCTTTTCTTCTGCCCCTGTGTTGCGCCAGCCTGATGTTTCACTTCCTTTTCAGGTGGAAGTTGATGCTTCCGAGATCGGAGCGGGGGCGGTTTTGTCACAGAAAAGTTCAGATTGTTCAGTGATGAGACCTTGTGCGTTCTTTTCTCGAAAATTTTCGCCCGCCGAGCGAAACTATGATGTTGGTAATCGGGAGCTTTTGGCGATGAAGTGGGCATTCGAGGAGTGGCGTCATTGGCTTGAGGGTGCTAGACATCAGGTGGTGGTATTGACTGATCACAAGAATTTGATTTATCTTGAGTCGGCCAGACGTCTGAATCCTAGACAGGCGCGCTGGTCGTTGTTTTTCTCCCGGTTTAATTTTGTGGTCTCATATTTGCCAGGTTCTAAAAATGTGAAGGCGGATGCCCTTTCTAGGAGTTTTGAACCTGATTCCCCTGGTGATTCTAAACCTACGGGTATCCTTAAGGATGGGGTGATATTGTCTGCTGTCTCCCCAGACCTGCGACGTGCTTTACAAGAGTTTCAGGCGGATCGGCCTGATCGTTGTCCGCCTGGTAGATTGTTTGTGCCGGATGAGTGGACCAGTACAGTCATCTCGGAGGTTCATTCTTCTGCGTTGGCAGGTCATCCGGGAATTTTTGGTACCAGAGATTTGGTGGCTAGGTCCTTCTGGTGGCCTTCCCTGTCTCGGGACGTGCGTACTTTTGTGCAGTCTTGTGATGTTTGTGCTCGGGCCAAGCCTTGTTGTTCTCGGGCTAGTGGTTTGTTGTTGTCCTTGCCTGTTCCGAAGAGGCCTTGGACACACATCTCTATGGATTTTATTTCTGATCTCCCTGTTTCTCAGAAAATGTCTGTCATCTGGGTGGTGTGTGACCGTTTTTCTAAGATGGTTCATTTGGTGCCTTTGCCCAAGTTGCCTTCCTCATCTGAGTTGGTGCCCCTGTTTTTTCAGAATGTGGTTCGGTTGCATGGTATCCCAGAGAATATAGTTTCCGACAGGGGATCCCAGTTTGTGTCCAGATTTTGGCGGGCGTTTTGTGCCAGGATGGGCATTGATTTGTCTTTTTCGTCTGCATTTCATCCCCAGACGAATGGCCAGACGGAGCGTACTAATCAGACCTTGGAGACTTATTTGAGGTGTTTTGTGTCTGCTGATCAGGATGACTGGGTCACCTTTTTGCCGTTGGCAGAATTTGCCCTTAATAATCGGGCCAGTTCTGCCACTTTGGTTTCCCCTTTCTTTTGCAATTCGGGGTTCCATCCTCGTTTTTCATCTGGTCAGGTGGAATCTTCGGATTGTCCTGGAGTGGATACTATGGTGGATAGGTTGCATCGTATTTGGGGTCAGGTGGTGGACAATTTAAAGTTGTCCCAGGAGAGGACTCAACGTTTTGCTAATCGCCATCGTCGTGTTGGTCCTCGTCTTCGTGTTGGGGACTTGGTGTGGTTGTCTTCCCGTTTTGTCCCTATGAGGGTCTCTTCTCCTAAGTTTAAGCCTCGGTTCATCGGTCCTTATAAGATTTTGGAAATTCTTAACCCTGTGTCTTTTCGTTTGGACCTCCCAGCATCCTTTGCTATCCATAATGTTTTCCATCGGTCATTATTGCGGAGGTATGAGGTACCAGTTGTGCCTTCTGTTGAGCCTCCTGCTCCTGTGCTGGTTGAGGGTGAATTGGAGTACGTGGTGGAGAAAATCTTGGACTCCCATGTTTCCAGACGGAGACTTCAATATCTGGTTAAGTGGAAGGGCTACGGTCAAGAGGATAATTCTTGGGTTACAGCTTCTGATGTTCATGCCTCTGATTTGGTCCGTGCCTTTCATAGGGCTCATCCAGATCGCCCTGGTGGTTCTTGTGAGGGTTCGGTGCCCCCTCCTTAAGGGGGGGTACTGTTGTGATTCGGTTATTGGGCTCCCCCAGTGGTCACTTGTGGTACTGGTGTCTTGTGAGCTTTGCTTTTTCAGTTCACCTGTTTCTATCAGGATGTGGGAGTTCCTATTTAGCTTTGCTCCTCAGTCATTCTAGTGCCGGCCATCAATGTAACCAGAGTCATTCTGTTGCATGTTCCTGCTCCCAGTCTGCTGATCAGCTAAGTTGGACTATTCTGTCCTTAGTCTATTTTTGTATGTTTTGTCCAGTTTGCAGTTATGTGATTCTCTGCAGCTGGAAGCTCTTGTGGGCTGAAATTACCACTCCGGTGTCATGAGTTGGCACATGAGTTTAAGGTAATTTCAGGATGGTATTTGATAGGGTTTTGTAGCTGACCGCGAAGTCCACTATTGTATCTTTCTGCTATCTAGTTAGTGGGCCTCGCTGTGCTAAATCTGCTTTCATACTACGTGTGTCTTTTCATCTGAACTCACCGTTATTGTATGTGGGGGGCTGCTATCTCCTGTGGGGACTTTCTCTGGAGGCAAGCCAGGACTGTGTTTCTTCTATCAGGGGTAGTTGGTTCTCCGGCTGGTGCGAGACGTCTAGCGAAAACGTAGGTACGTTCCCTGGCTACTATTGGTTGTGTGTATAGGTTTAGCATCGCGGTCAGCTCTAGTTTCCATCACCCGAGAGCTTGTCCGTTTTTCTATGCTCCTGATGTTCCCCTGCCATTGGGAACCATAACAGGCCACTCTAGATACTATCAGGTGAAGGTGTTATAGCATGTTGGCAGCCACAATGTGTTTGATCATTTAACCACCCCCTGGTGTGCTGGCCCCAGCTGCCAAATTATCCCCACCCTGGTCCCACAATCCATCTCTTCTGACCCAGCATTGGACTATAAATGTAGAACCATCCTTAGGGGTGCACGCAAGTGGGAGTGCACGCATCACAGAAGCAAAGCGTCACGGAGATAAGCGTCGTGATACAGCAGTTATTCCATGGCACTTAGAGCAGGAGTCAGGTAACCCACACTCTGTTCTCCCTTCTATCCATGTGCTTTATTCCTATCCTCCTATGCTCCCTTGCAATCCACATTCACTGCCCAATACCCCCTCCGACACCATCAGCTCCTCACTCCTTCCATCTCCCATGTACAGCTCCCATGCACTTCTCACCTTCCTGAAAAACCTCAGCCCATCTTACCCAAACACACTGCACAAAAAAACTCCTTACACTTCAAAAAACTACTTGCGTTTTATCTTGTTACTCCTACTGATTTCGGGGGACATATCCCCCAACCCCAGTCCCCCATCCGCCAACCTCAACCGCTACCCTACCTCATATCAAAACCATACTAACCTTATTAATATTACTTGCACTCCCTCATCTCTCTCAATTGTGCCTTTTGGAATCCACGGTCTGTATGTAATAAGCTTCCTTTCCTGCACAACTACTTTGTGAACAACTCTCTGAATCTGTTGGCTCTCACTGAAACCTGGATCCAGGACTCTGACACTGTCTCCCCTGCTGCCATTTCCCATGGTGGCTTACAATTCTCTCATTCCCCAAGACCCACAAACAGACCTGGTGATGGAGTCGGCATACTCTTGTCCCCCCAATGCACGTTCCAGGTTATACCCCCAGTTCCTTCACTTTCATTCCCTTCTTTTGAGGTCCACACCATCAAGCTCTTCCGTCCCCTCTCCCTCAGAGTAGCGGTCATATACCGGCCCCCAGGCTCACCCACCCACTTCCTGGACCACTTCTCAGCCTGGCTGCCACACTTCATGTCCTCAGAACTAGCAACCCTTATCCTGGGAGACTTCAACATCCCCATTAACAGCCCCACTTCCACATCTGCATCCCAGCTTCTATCACTAACCACTTCCCTAGGCCTCTCACAGCTCTCAACCTCTGAAACACACAAAGACGGTAACACCCTGGACCTGGTCTTTGTCCAGCTCTGTTCAATCTCTTACCTAGATAACTCACCACTTCCCCTCTCTGAGCACAACATTCTCTCCTTCACACTCACAATTACTCGCCGACCCCAGCACTCTCCTACCTACCACACATTCAAGATCTACAAGCCATTAACCCTCATACACTTTCAGACTCCTTACACTCATCACTGTCCCCAATCTCTTCTTTTTCCTGTCCTGATCTGGCTGTACATCACTACAATGCAAATCTTAGAAGCCCCCCAGACCAAGTAGCTCCCCTCACCCTCAGAACCTCCAAACACAGAGTGAAACAGCCCTGGCTCACATCGCAAACCCGATTTCTCCAGCGATGCTCTAGGAGTGCTGAACGCTTATGGAGGAAAACTCGCACCCCAGAAGACTTCATACACTTCAAATTTATGTTAAGGACCTATAACTCTGCCCTTCACCTCGCCAAACAGTCCTACTACACCACCCTAATCTCCTCACTATCCAACAACCCCAAGAAACTTTTTAACACCTTTCACTCCCTCCTCAGGCCAAAAGCACAAGATCCTATCACAGACATCTGTGCTGATGACCTGGCCTCCCACTTTATAGAGAAAATAGACATTATCCGTCAGGAAATCCGCTCCCTGACACCAAGTGCAATGACTCCCATTCCTCCCTGCATCTCCCCTGGCTCACTCTCTGCATTCGATCCCATCACAGAAGAAGAAGTCTCCAAGCTCCTCTCCTTTTCTCGTCCGACTACATGCACCACCGACCCCATTCCCTCACACCTCCTCCAGTCTCTCTCTCCAGTCATCACAACTCACCTAACTACAATTTTTAATCTCTCCCTTTCCTCTGGCATTTTTCCCTCCTCCTTCAAACACTCTATCATTACTCCATTACTAAAAAAACCCAACCTTGACCCATCATGCATAAACAACTACAGACCGGTCTCCAATCTCCCCTTCATCTCAAAACTCCTGGAGCGCCTAGTATACTCCCGCCTTACCCGTTACCTCTCCACTCATTCCCTCCTAGTCCCTTCACAGTCTGGGTTCCGCCCCCTACATTCGACAGAAACTGCACTCATCAAGGTGACCAATGACCTTCTGACAGCAAATTGTAACGGGGACCACTCTCTGCTCATTCTCCTCGATCTTTCTGCAGCTTTTGACATGGTTGACCACCCTCTCCTACTCTCTAGGCTCCAGTCACTAGGCATTAAGAACACTGCTCTCTCCTGGTTCTCTTCCTATCTTTCTGAACGCTCCTTCAGTGTTCTGTTCTCTGGCTCCACTTCATCTCCTCTTCCTCTCACTGTCGGGGTACCTCAGGGCTCAGTCCTTGGCCCCCTTCTCTTCTCCCTCTACACGGCCCCAATTGGACAGACCATCAGCAGATTTGGCTTTCAGTACCATCTTTATGCTGATGACACACAACTATACACGTCATCCCCTGACCTTACCCCTGCTGTACTACAGAACGCCACTGACTGTCTGTCCACAGTCTCTGACATCATGTCCGCTCTCTATCTGAAACTCAACCTCTCCAAAACTGAACTTCTTCTGCTCCCGCCTTCTACTAACCTCCCTAAATCTGACATTTCCCTCTCTGTGGGTGGAACCATAATAACACCCCGGCAGCAGGCACGCTGTCTGGGTGTTATGTTTGACTCTGATCTCTCCTTCACCTCCCACATACAATCTCTTGCCAGCTCGTGCCGCTTACACCTAAAGAACATCTCTAGAATCCGCCCTTTTCTCACCATGGAGACAACAAAAACTCTCACTGTCGCCCTAATCCACTCCCGTCTGGACTACTGTAATGCTCTATTAATTGGCCTCCCCCTCACGTGACTTTCCCCTCTCCAGTCTATCCTTAATGCGGCAGCCAGGGTTGACCATCTGGCTAATCGTTACTCGGACGTGTCCGCTCTTCGCCAGTCGTTACACTGGCTGCCCATTCATTACAGGATACAATTCAAAGTACTTGTTCTCACCCACAAAGCTCTCCACAGTGCGGCACCCCCTTACATCTCCTCCCTCATTTCTGTCTATCGGCCTAGCCGACCACTGCGCTCTGCAAACGACTTACGTCTAACCTCGGCACTAATCCGTACCTCCCACTCCCGACTCCAAGACTTCTCCCGTGCTGCGCCAATCCTCTGGAATGCTCTGCCCCAAGATATTAGGACCATCCACAACTTGCATAGTTTTAGGCGCTCGCTCAAAACTCATTTGTTCAGAGCGGCCTATCACGTTCCCTAATCAAACTCATTTTATGTTTGTGTGTGTGTATCCCATTCACACACACACACACACACTATCTCCACCTACCCCCCACTCCCTGAAGATGGCTGGACCATCATTGTAAATACATAATTGTAAATACACACCTGTGCTTTGTATCTCCCCACCTCATTGTAGATTGTAAGCTCTCACGAGCAGGGTCGTCTTATTTCGTCTTATTTTGTCTTATTTTGCTTTATTACTGTATTGTTAACATTGTTACCCATGGCTGCTGTGTTTAAAAACTGTTAAACTGTAAAGCGCTGCGGAATATGTTGGCGCTATATAAATAAAGATTATTATTATTATTACTGTGTACGCCAATACCCCATATGTTGTTAGAAACTACTGTTTGAGCACACTTTTGAGCTTGCAAGAGAATGGACACTCTTTGGCTTTAGAAGCACAGATTTCCTTGGCGCAGCTTTCCGGTGGAATTTTCAGAGCCCCAAGTGTGGTATAAGAGCAGAAAATTAGACCCCTATGAGAATTCATCTAGAGGTTGTAGTTATAAGTGTGCAATTAGTGTTGATGAGTAAAAATTTAAAACATGCCAGCTTATTACCCACCATATTTTGCCCAGCTTGTGCTTCTGGAGACATTCACCCTGCGTTTCCCACTACAGCATCGGCATACATGTAGACGCTATCTGCAGTTGGATTTGGGATAGCATATGTCGCTATTTCCTAATTGTATTTTTTTTTTTACTGTTCATCATGTTAGTAAGGTGATAAAACTATTTAATTCTTAAAGTCAGTATGATTAAAGTGATAACAGAATTATATCCTGATATATGGATTGTTTTGCACGTTAAAAGCGGTTTTAAATTTATTTTTTTTTTAATTATTTCTTTCTGTATTTCCATATTGTGAGAGATTTTTTTTTCATTTTAGACCTTTAGTAGATTTTACTGCAGTTTTTCAATTTTACAAAAGCAAATTTCACTCTTCCCCATTTCTCATCTCCACAGATTATGATGTTGCAAAAAATTTTTTTTGCAATATTTACATTATATACAGTAATATCAAAGTGGTTTCTAGTATTTCTACACAAACATTGTGAAATCATCCACTTCAACATGTTCTCTGTTTACAAGTGTTAGTAAGATATTTATATGAATAATTTATATTAGGGATGAGTGAACCCAAGCTGTAAAATTTGGAGTGTGTGCCTAGGTGTCCAGTGCTGACCTCTAAGCAAGGACTTCTCATGGAATTCTGTTTTAGTGTTTGGAGTTTGAATGCTGAATCGAGTTGGCTGAAAGGCTGCAGCACGGCCAATCTGTGATGCTAGTCACTTCTCACAGCCAAGCCGTGAGTAAAAATGGTCAAGGAGTCCAAGGTCAGAAGCCAGGTGGGTGCGTCATTAACAGAAGGAAAAGACAAAAGCGTGGTCAGGTAAGGTTCCGAGGTCAGAGTACTGGGAGGATAACGAATCAGAGCTGAAGGGGTTAAACAGATGAATGGTCAGAATGAAGTCCAAGGTCAGGCAACAGATGAAGCATACAGAACTCAAGACACAGGACAACAAACCTCACAAGCTGAATGTACTTCTAGCAGAGGTCTGGGAGACACAGCTCAGTTAAGTGGCATGTCAATCACCTGGAATAATGAACACTTGGAGACAGCCGACTCCTCACAGTCTCAGATTGGATAGTTGAGCTGTCAATCAACACACTGACAGCTCAGCATGCCCCTTTACCAGATTGTATAGCCAAGCTGTTGTTGTAGCTATTGTTGTTCTGACCCAAAGTCAGATATGTCGGATCACCAGTGAGGCTGAATTAAGAGACTTTCCCCTAAAATAACAAGCGCTCGGAGAAAAGCATGCACACTGGTTGTGAGCAAGTCACTTTTCTGTATATTCACACAAGAATGCAGTATTTTATACCATTTACAGCAGTGAAACCCAGTGTAACTCATGTAGCCCCCCTATTACCCAGGTCACGATGACTTTATTTACCATGTACCCAAAACATGTTTTTGCAGACTCCTAAAAACATTGCATATGAGATAAGAAGTATAAAATCCTAGAATTGTAGACTATAAGGCTACGACAATATAAAAACACATTCAAGCAAAAGAAGAAAAAACATTAACCCTTCTATATCAATTCCCCCCTTTTATAAATGGTATAACCTTTTTCCACAGGGTCAGTTGGTGTCCACAAAGGAGCTACTGTCTCATGGGTCTAGTACCCTTAAGGGGACTTCCTACCTGCTTCGCCCATCCACCCTCAGGCCATGTGCACACGTTCAGTATTTTTCACGTTTTTTCACTATAAAAACGTGATAAAAACACGAAAAAAACGCTTACATATGCCTCCTATTATTTACAGTGTATTCCGCATTTCTTGTGCAAATGTTGCATTTTTTTCAGCGAAAAAATCGCATCGCGGAAAAAAAAGCAACATGTTCATTAAATTTGCGGAATTGCGGGGATTCCGCACACCTAGGAATGCATTCATCTACTTACTTCCCGCATGGGGCTGTGCCCACCATGCGGTAAGTAAGCAGATTATGTGCGGTTGGTACCCAGGGTGGGGGAGAGGAGACTCTCCTCCACGGACTGGGCACCATATAATTGGTAAAAAAAAAAAAGAATTAAAATAAAAAATAGTGATATACTCACCTTTGCTGGCCCCGGAGTCTTCCTGCCTCTCAGCGGTGCCTGCTGCCGCTTCCGTTCCTATAGATGGTGTGTGTGAAGGACCTGCGATGACGTCGCGGTCTTGTGATTGGTCGCGAGACCGCTCATGTGACCGCTCACGTGACCGCGATGTCATCGAAGGTCCTGCACACACACACCATCTATAGGAACGGACGCCGCTGAGGAGATCGGCTATCTGCAGGTGAGTATAACCATTTTTTAATTTTTTTTTATTATTTTTAAACGTTCTATCTTTTACTATTGATGCTGCATAGGCAGCATCTATAGTAAAAAGTTGGTCACACTTGTCAAACACTATGTTTGACAAGTGTGACCAACCTGTCAGTCAGTTTTCCAAGCGATGCTACAGATCGCTTGGAAAACTTTAGCATTCTGCAAGCTAATTTCGCTTGCAAAATGCTAAAAAAAAAACGCGAAAAAAAACGGGAAAAAAACGCAAAAAAAAAAAAATGTGGATTTCTTGCAGAAAATTTCCGGTTTTCTTCAGGAAATTTCTGCAAGAAATCCTGACGTGTGCACATACCCTCAGTGTGGACACCTACTTCCCGTCAGCAGTGGTTATCTGGGGTCTATGATACACTATGAAAGGTTCAGCCTTAGATTCATTTTTTACACATACACTATTCAATAGCTTAGGTAATACATATATCAGTGCTTTTACGGCTGAGTAGGGCAATAAACAAAACAATAAAATCTGCATGCAAGTCTGTACAATACCAGAAATCCATCTCGCTAGGCCACTAAACCAGTTGAGTGGATTTAAAAAGGAGAATGTGTTACCCCACCAGGAATCTTTATTTGCACTGTGTTGCTTTAACTATTGATTGGTCTCTGAGATTACCTATACTGGCCCTGACCTGGAGATTGCCAGCGGGGTCAATATAATTGCAACAGGTGGGCCCAATTATTTGACACATTCCTCCTTCTTTCGCTGTCAGGTAATCTAGTACTATAGTATGTTGGTTAGTAACTATGATTAATTATCTTTATATTGTATTAGCCTCATTAAGAACCTCAAGAACCTGGAAAATCTGATCTTCCATGTAGTCGGTAGCTTCCACTAAGGCTACTTTCACACTAGCGTCGTGCACTGCACGTCGCTATGGGTCGTTTTGCAGAAAAAACGCATCCTGCAAAAGTGCTTGCAGGATGCGTTTTTTCTCCATAGACTTTTATTAGCGACGCAGTGCGACGCATTGCCACACGTCGCAACCGTCGTGCGACGGTTGCGTCGTGTTGCGTCAGACCGTCGCCACCAAAAAACGTTGCTTGTAACGTTTTTTGGTGCGTCGTCTGCAGCATTTCCGACCGCGCATGCGCTGCCGGAACTCCGCCCCCGCCTCCCCGCACATCACAATGGGGCAGCGGATGCGTTGAAAAACAGCATCCCCTGCCCCCGTTGTGCGGCGCATTCACTGCTAGCGTCGGTGAACGTCGCCCGACACTAGTGTGAAAGTAGCCTAACTTATCCTAAATTTGTGTTATGAAGGCGTATATTAGTATACTACTGAAAATTTTATTTGTTATCCCCAATTCTACTAAATGTGGCCTACCATTTGGACGGGGCTTATTGTCTGCAGCCCTTCTATGTAAGGTGTGAATTGGGACTGCTGCTGTGTCTATATTACTATGAGGAACTATGAAAGTGACTGGTAGTTTGGCAAGAGTGCAAACCCCTGTTACATCCAGGCTCACCCACCTGTAGGCACGATGTCCGCAAACTATGAATACTCCTTCTGGGAGAACACAAATGTGACCAGGGGTCTGTATACATTGGTATAAATTCAAAAGTCCCAACAGCTTTATGGTCTCACCAAATATTATTCATTTATTTTTCGTTTATACCAAACTAGTTGAAGAGCCCGGCGTTGCCCAGGCATAGTAACTAACTGTGGTTAGCTATAACAGATTGTAATGATTATATTGCACATAAAAACATTTCACATCATATATTCAGCACTACAGATTTGCAACACAAACTAACTAAATGATTACCCAAGTATTGATAGTATTTTATTTTCAACTCATTCAAACAGCATTTTTGGTTTTCCCTTCCGCTGCAAAGATGAACAGATTTTTGGCAGTTCCAACTCTTAAATAGGCCACGTAAAGTTGACAATGAGAAAAGCATGGAGATTGCAATTGCAATGACGACTTTTAACGGCGACAGTTAAAGGGAAGGTGCCATCAAAAAATTTTTTTTTCCAGCGATTGAAAAAATGTAAAGAATTAATGTTTACATTTTCTTAAAAAATATTATAATTTGTTTATAATTTAGTAAATATGAAAAATAATTTTAAAAGGTTTGGCATTTCCACTTTTAAATACTAGGGGGAGCAGCTAATGAAATTTGACAAAAAACTAGTGTACAACTAGCTCACATTACTGCACTGCAGTAATTATGGGCGGAGTCTGCTGACATGGCTGTGAACACAGTGAGAAGCCATTTTGTTGGTGACTGCAGAGTTATACTGACAAGTAGACAGTCAGAGGATGGCAGGCAGCAAGGATTTTGGGAGATATATGGTGGAGGGAGCAGGGTGACAGCAGCACAGAGTATTTCAGGAGAGCAGTGTGCTGGTCTATGGGGGGGGGGCACCCTGTTCGGTGAGCGGAGCAGCCAGAAATTGTACATAGAACGCTGTCTTTTATACACATGGATGGGCCGACTGCTTGTCTGCTTCACAGAAATCCAGGAAACATTTCTGTGGATTGATGGCCTGTTCTGATCCAGACTTTGCATGCAAAGACCCCATTCCTCTCCTCTGATCCTATCCTGGCGATGTGGGAAAGCGAGGCGACAGGCACAGTCCGGGGTGACGCTGGGAAGGAAATGTAGCCATATAGTAATGATAAAAATGAGACCCCTCTCTTCAGCTGCCTCACCAGCCTTCCCCTGACTGCACCTAAGGCCTCTTTCACACGTCAGTGTCTCCGGTACGTGTAGTGACAGTTTTCTCACGTACCGGAGACACTGACACACGTAGACCCATTCAAATGAATGGGTCTAGGCACATGTCTCTGTGTATCACGGACCGTGTGTTCGTGTTGAAAACACGGAGACATGTCCGTTTTTCTCTGGCAGCACGGTCCGCAAAGCGCCCCGCACACTTGCACACGGAGAACAGTGTGCACTCTCCTCCGTGTGCACGTACCGCAAGTTTTTGTTTTTTTTTGTTAAAAATAAAATATGGGGGTCACGGAGGGTGGGAGGCAGGAGGTGACCCCCAAACTTTATTTTTAACAAAAAAAAACAAAAAAAAAACCTTGATTTTTCATCTCTTCTCCCCTGCAGGAGAGAAGAGATGAATGCCGCCTTCACCACCACACGCAGGGGGGACAGCGCTTACTGTAGCGCTGTCTCTCCTGCACGGTCCGTGTGGTCCTCAGGCGGCACACGGGCGGCACACGGCTGCCGCCCGTGTGCCACACTGATGTGCCATGTGAGCACACGGACACAGATAACTCCGGTACCGATTTCTCCAGTACCGGCATTATCTGGACGTGTGAAACCGGCCTAAGTGGAGGTCATGCTGCCCCCTCTATTACCCCAGACCCGTGTGCAGCTGCTCAGCCAGAACCACCCTAGAATGGGTCCCCTTTCTGAAGATAATACTGCCATAGTGTTCTCACATAATACCGCCATACAGATCACACATAATACTGTCCTATAGTTCTCACATAATACCATCATATAGTTCGCAAATAACAACGCCATAGTGTTCTCACATAAAACCCGCCATATAGATCACACATAATGCCGCCATATACTTCACACATAACACCATATAGATCTCACATATCACCAGTGTTCTCACAATACCGCCATATACTTCACACATAATACCGCCATATACTTCACACATAATACCGCCATGTACTTCTCACATAACGACGCCATATAGATTTCACATACCACCAGTGTTCTCACAATACCGCCATATACTTCTCACATAATACCGCCATATAGATCACACATAACAGGGGGAGAGGAGTGCATAGGAGAGGATTAGATACACGGCCCAGCAGTCAGTATCACACATAGGAGGATTAGATACACAGCTCAGCAGTCAGTTTCACACCGGATAGTATTAGATACACAGCTCAGTCAGTATCACACAGGAGAGGATTAGATACACGGCTCAGCATACAGTAACACACAGAATAGGATTAGATACACGGCTCAGCACGCAGTATGCCACAGGAGAGGATTAGATACACGCCTCAGCACAGTATCACACAGGGTAGGATTAGATACATGGCTCAGCAGACAGCATCACACAGGAGAGGATTAGATACACAGCCCTGTCAGTATCACACAGGATAGGATTAGATACACAGTCAGCACAGTAACACACATGGGAGGAGATACACTGCTCAGAGTCAGCATCACAAAGGATAGGATTAGATTACCTCTCCCCTTCCCCCGCCGATATTACTTCACTGCTGCCGACGCTGCTCCTTTCTCCCTCCTGTGCCGTCCTTGGTCCTCCTCTCAAGTGGAGCACACAGACACACTGTGATCTCCAGAAAGATGGCGCCGATCTCCTGCCTCTGCTGTGGTGTTGACAGCCCAGGGGGTGTGGCCAGATTACAGCACGGAGCAGCTCAATGCAAAGAATAGGGTCGGATGCCGACCGCAGATCTCTATGCCCAGGGCTGCCGTATTTGCAGAGTGTAAGTGTCGTGCAGCTACACTTACACTCCTGCAAACCAAAATGGCGGCGCCCAGTGGCTGAAAAAAAATAATAAAAAAAATGTTAAAGTTAAAAAATGTAAATTTGTATTAAAAATAATTGTTTATATAAACAATAATTTTTAATACAAAAAAATAAAATGCGGAACCTTCTCTTTAAGGGGCCTTATTCCTCTGCACCTCATGCTCCTTCTTTTTACACAGCCTCCTCCTGCACCTGATGCTCTTCCTTTATACACAGCATTTTTCTGCAGCACAGCTTTTCTCCTTTATAATCGCCTCCTGCAGCACCTCACACTTCTCTTCCATATACAATTGGATATGCAAATTGCCTCTTCAGAGAAAAAGAGGACTTGAACTCTATAGCGTCACCTATTGGAAGTAGCGATCCTACAAGTCACAATCAACCCTTTATAACGAGTCTTGCAATATGACTTAGGATAAAAGCCAAATCAGTATCTCAATTCGCAGACACGGTGTTTCGGGCTGTTAGCTTTCGTCAGTACGAAGCATGAGAACTGATTTGGCTAGGTATATACAATATATACAATATACAATTAGAAACACTTAATGTTTTTGTCTGGACAGGATTCAGTGTAATTTGCTTAGGTCTGGTTGCAGCACAGGTCACACAAGTACCTCTCCAGTCTGGGTTTGTCTGACTACAGTGTTTACAAGTCCATCTGTCTTGTCTGGGTCTCTGGTTATACAGAGGTAGAGCAGTAGCAGTCATGTAGTGATCATAGTCTTAAACTTTTGTGCATCAAAACATTCAATACACCTCACTTCTGTACTGCTGCACTTTCTTAGCTACACGACACCATTTATTCACTTGCCACTTTCTCCCCTCGTCTGTGCTATTTTTGTATATCCAAACATCCACATGCAGCACCCCAGGTAGCCGGTTGCTGCAGTGATGTTGCCTTCCCTTTGGGGAGGGTGATGTCATGCTTGGAGGCAAGGGGGATTTTTTCTATCAGGTAAGGCACTTACATTCAACACATCTGAATCTAGGCCAGGAGGGGGAGCTCAAGACCCAGAGTCAGGGGAGCTTACCTTAGCTATATGTATCCTGGTCTGGAGGAGGAGCCAGTCAGTTTACAGCGAGTTGTAGAGAAGTCAAGAGAGAAGAAGGACGTCTGGAGCAGATGTAGGGGCCGAGCAGCCACGAGGGAGCTGCTACCCCTGGAAAGAACGAGAATGAGAAGGAGAGTTGAATAGTGAAGGAGCTTAGAGGGAAGAAGCACAGTAGAGGAAAGGGCTCAGGAGGGGAACAGCGGAAGGACACCCTCAGAGCTAGAGCGCAGAAGCCGGGTACCGGGAGCCCGAGGTCGTGTTCTTCTCCAGGATGTGCGACAGAACCGGAGGGCATAGTACTATATGTCAATTTTACCTGTAACAAGTCTGAGGTGAAGCAGTAACCCTAAGAGCCGGGTCATCTAAGAGATCCTATAAACAGGCTCAAACTGGCTATCATACAGACATCTGTCTTAGGACAGGAGAGAGGGGACCCTGTCAGCAAGCTTTAAGCCGCAGGGACCTTGCCATCTGGTGCAAGTAGGAAAGGCTTACGGACCTCACCTGAAGTGGGATCTCTTATTGCCTCCAAGCCGGCCGGACTACAGCTACCCTACACCTGGTACCCTGGACTGAGGACTGCTACTATCAGTAAACCAGGTAAAAGACTGCAAACTCTGTGTCCTCCACTTATTCGTCGGCTTACACCATCTTGCCATACACTTGGGAAGCCCTGGGGACTCCGCTTCACCTGTGGGAAACATTACCATCTTGCAGCAAGAACATCACCCCAGAGGACCCCTTTAAGCAGCGTCGGTCCCTACTGACCGAATACCACAGGTGGTATCACGAACAATAGACATTACAAATCCCCTTAACCCCTTCACGACATGCCCCGTACTAGTACGGCGCATGTCGTGTCTCCCCCTTTGATGTGGGCTCTGGCGCTGAACCCACATCAAAGTCGCGACATGTCAGCTGTTTTGTACAACTGACATATGCGCGCAATAGCAGCAGGTGGAATCACGATCCACCTGCCACTATTAACCAGTTAAATGCCGCTGTCAAACGCTGACAGCGGCATTTAACTACCGCTTCCGGCCGCGCGGCCGGAAATGCGGTCATCGCCAACCCCGTCACATGATCGGGGGTCAGCAATGCATCGGCATAGTAACCAGAGGTCTCCTTGAGAACTCTATGGTTACTGATGCCGGCTTTCTGTGAGCGCCACCCTGTGGTCGGCGCTCATAGCAAGCCTGCAATTCAGCTACATAGGAGCGATCTGATGATCGCTGCTATGTAGCAGAGCCGATCAGGCTATGCCAGCTTCTAGCCTCCCATGGCTATTGAAGCATGGCGAAAGTAAAAAAAAAATGTTTAAAAAAAAATATGAAAAAAATAAAAAAATATAAAAGTTTAAATCACCCTCCTTTCACCCCATCCAAAATAAAACAATAAAGAAAAATCAAACCTACACATATTTGGTATCGCCGCGTTCAGAATCGCCCAATCTATCAATAAAAAAAGCATTAACCTGATCGCTAAACAGCGTAGCGAGAAAAAAATTACAAACGCCAGAATTACATTTTTTTGGTCACCGCGACATTGCATTAAAATGCAATAACGGGCAATCAAAAGAACATATCTACACAAAAGTGGTATCATTAAAAAAGTCAGCTCAGCACGCAAAAACTAAGCCCTCACCTGATCCGAGTTCCCAAAAAATGGAGACGCTACAGGTATCGGAAAATGGCTCAATTATTTTTTTTTTAGCAAAGTTTTGAATTTTTGTTTCACCACTTAGATAAAAAATAACCTAGACATGTTTGGTGTCTATGAACTCGTAATGACCTGGAGAATCACAGTGGCAGGTCAGTTTTAGCATTTAGTAAATCTAACAAAAAAAACGTTAGCCGTAAGCCGAACAAAAAACAAGTGTGGGATTGCACTTTTTTTTGCAATTTCACCACACTTGGAATTGTTTTCCCCTTTTCTAGTACAAGACATGGTAAACCCAATGGTGTCGTTTAAAAGTACATCTCGTCCTGCAAAAAATAAGCCCTCACATGGCCATATTGATGGAAAAATAAAAAAGTTATGGCTCTAGGAAGGAGGGGAGCGAAAAACAAAAACGAAAAAGGGCTGCGTCTTGAAGGGGTTAAAGACCTTTCCCTTTACTTGGACACCCAGGGCCACGGACCGGGTCGCAGCCACCGTGACATCCCCTTTAAGACTGGTCCCGGTACCGAGTACCCCGCTGCCCTGGTTGGGGCGCTCCACACACTCTGGCATGTTTGCCTTTTTCAATATTGGTCCCACGTTCTTCACTGCTTATTTTCCTTCTCTCTTTTTTATGATCTGTATAGCTATTTTGGATCCCATTGGGGCCCTTGACTGCTCACAGAACAAGTTTCCCATGGCTTCAACTTATTCTCCAGACAGCTCACCTTTCTGCAAATGCCCTCTCAGTGTGCTTGGACCTTGTCTACAGGCCACACTCTAGCAAGTCAGAATTAGCTTGTCAAGGTGAAGCGGGAAGGCTCTTTCAGCTCTCTCACCCATTAGACCAGCTGACTAAAAAAGGAAGGCCCAGGTGTGATAGGCCTCTCACATTCTAGTACAGCCATGCACTTGACTACCCTCTTTTGCTGATCCTCAACTAGCTGTATATCAATCACACAACTAGAAGCAGGTAGCAACACTGATGACTAGTGTTGAGCGATACCGTCCGATACTTGAAAGTATCGGTATCGGAAAGTATCGGCCGATACCGGCAAAGTATCGGATCCAATCCGATACCGATACCCGATACCAATACAAGTCAATGGGACTCAAGTATCGGACGGTATTCCTGATGGTTCCCAGGGTCTGAAGGAGAGGAAACTCTCCTTCAGGCCCTGGGAACCATATTAATGTGTAAAAGAAAGAATTAAAATAAAAAATATTGCTATACTCACCTCTCCGAGGGAACCGGCAGCGTTGTTTGCTTAAAATTCGCGCTTTTCTTTCCTTACGTGAAGTCCCGGCTTTGTGATTGGTTGCTTCGCAGTCACATGGGCGACGCAACCAATCACAGCAAGCCGTGACGTAATTTCAGGTCCTTAAGGATTTTAAAATTATGTCCCGGCTTTGTGATTGGTTGCGTCGCAGTCACATGGGCGACGCAACCAATCACAAGCCGTGACGTCACGGGAGGCTGGACACGCGCCCATTTTAAAATGCGCGCGTGTCCAGCCTCCCGGCTTGTGATTGGTTGACCGCGATGCAACCAATCACAAGCCGGGACGTCACGGGAGGCTGGACAAGCGCGCATTTTAAAATGCGCGCGTGTCCAGCCTCCCGTGACGTCACGGCTTGTGATTGGTTGCGTCGCCCATGTGACTGCGACGCAACCAATCACAAAGCCGGGACTTAATTTTAAAATCCTTAAGGGCCTGAAATTACGTCACGGCTTGCTGTGATTGGTTGCGTCGCCCATGTGACTGCGACGCAACCAATCACAAAGCCGGGACGTAATTTTAAAATCCTTAAGGACCTGAAATTACGTCACGGCTTGCTGTGATTGGTTTCGTCGCCCATGTGACTGCAACGCAACCAATCACAAGCCGGGACTTCACGTAAAGGAAAGAAAAGCGCGAATTTTAAACAAAGAACGCTGCCGCTTCCCTCGGTAAGGTGCAGGCTGCGTCGGAGAGGTGAGTATAGCAATATTTTTTATTTTAATTCTCTCTTTTACACATTTTTACATTAATGTTTCGATACCGATACCCGATACCACAAAAGTATCGGATCTCGGTATCGGAATTCCGATACCCGCAAGTATCGGCCGATACCCGATACTTGCGGTATCGGAATGCTCAACACTACTGATGACTAAACAATCACTTACAAGTTTTCTCTAAAATAGGCACAATATTTTACTTTAAACTTCCAAATTCAACTTACAATATTACTTTCCACCTAAGTACAGTATTGTTACTTTAAAAGCACACATCTCTCATGGCACACTCCACCCAGCAGCCCAGAAACACAGAGAACTTGGTTACAGCTTCATCACCCCTCCCGTCATGTACTGGCAGAGATAAGAAAACTTGCAGTATCGTTTACACAGAAACAGAAGGTAGCAGTTCTCAGACTTAATTTATCGCTGCAAAACCTTCATCCTCATTCTCAGGGAACCAAGGTATTTCACTATAAGGGCTCCTTCTCATTTGCGTCAAATACGGCCGAGTCTCGCAGGTTAAAACCCGACTCTGCCGCCGGCACTTGGGAGTGGAGCGTGCAGCTCCATGTATTGCTGTGCGGCTGCATGCTCTGCTCTGGAGTGCCAGCGGCAGAGCCGGGTTTTAACCTGCGAGACTCGGCCGTATTTCACGCAAGTGAGAAGGAGCCCTATGGGCAGATCACTGCACGATTTGAATAATCTGACCACATCTGGCCAAACACATACAGGAACCTGTCCAATGTCATACCATTTACAAAACAGGCTTCATTGTTATGCAGCACCCCAGGGTCCTGGTCGTTGCATTAATATCATTCTCCTCTAGGGGGGAGTGATGTTACGTTTGAAGGCAATAAAGGAGATCTCTTTACCAGGTATCACAAACCATGCAACACACTTCATGCTCCAGTCCACCAGGGGGAGCTATGCTCCTATTTATTAGGGCACTCTTCACAATTAGGTAAAACTGGTGGTCTGGATAGAAAGTTAGTCAGAAGCTGACTGGGCTTCACTCAGTTAGTATCTGTCAGGCAGACAGAGAGGAAGGAGGAACATCAAGCAGTTGCCGACAGGGTGGCCCTGACTGGGGTGGGTGTTGTGAATTTGCTTTTTGGCTCCCTCTAGTGGTTACTAGTGATTTGACTCTGGGTATGTCAGTCATCCCTTGTATGCTCACCTGGGCCGTTAGTTCAGGGGTGTTGCTATATAAGCTCCCTGGACCTTCAGTTCTATGCCTGGCAACGTTGTAATCAGAGCTAATCTGTTGTGCTCTTGTCTACTGATCCTGGTTCCTGCTAGATTAAGCTAAGTCTGCTTTCTTGCTTTTTGCCTATTTGTTTTTGTTTGTATTTTTGTCCAGCTTGTACCTAATCTTATCCTAACCTTGCTGGAAGCTCTAGGGAGGCTGGAGTTCTCCCCCCGGGCCGTTAGACGGTTCGGGGGTTCTTGTATTTCCAGTGTGGAATTTTGATAGGGTTTTTGTTGACCATATAAGTTATCTTACTACATTCTGCTATTAGTAAGTGGGCCTCTCTTTGCTAAACCTAGTTCATCTCTGTGTTTGTCATTTCCTCTTACCTCACCGTTATTATTTGTGGGGGGCTTGTATCCAACTTTTGGGGTCTATTATCTGGAGGCAAGAGAGGTCTTTGTTTTCCTCTTCTAGGGGTAGTTGGTCCTCCGGCTGGCGCGAGACATCTAGCGACCAACGTAGGCATGTTCCCCGGCTACTTCTAGTGTTGGCGTTAGGAGTAGATATATGGTCAACCCAGTTACCACTGCCCTATGAGCTGGATTTTTGTACTTCGCAGACTTACTTGTTCCTCTGAGACCCTCGCCATTGGGGTCATAACAGTTTGCCAGGCCAGTATTAAATGTTAAATGCATTGCAGAAGCGGGATTATAAGAAAGAAAATTCTGAGGTTTTTTTTTCTTTTTCTCATTTTTTTTTTTCTTTTCCCCTTTACCTCTGAGTGGCTTGTGTTTGCTGCAGACATGAATGTCCAGACCTTGATTACAGGTGTGGACCAGCTTGCTGCTCGTGTGCAGGGCATACAAGATTATGTTACCAGAAATCCTATGTCAGAACCTAAGATACCGATTCCTGAACTGTTTTCCGGAGACCGATTTAAATTTAGAAATTTCAGGAATAATTGTAAATTGTTTTTGTCCCTGAGACCCTGTTCATCTGGAGACTCCGCTCAGCAAGTGAAAATTGTTATTTCTTTTTTACGGGGCGACCCTCAGGATTGGGCCTTCTCGCTGGCGCCAGGAGATCCGGCATTGGCTGATATTGATGCGTTTTTTCTGGCGCTCGGTTTGCTTTATGAGGAACCCAATCTTGAGATTCAGGCGGAAAAAGCCTTGCTGGCTATGTCTCAGGGCCAGGACGAGGCTGAAGTGTATTGCCAAAAATTTCGGAAATGGTCCGTGCTGACCCAGTGGAACGAGTGTGCATTGGCTGCAAATTTCAGAAATGGCCTTTCTGAAGCCATTAAGAATGTGATGGTGGGTTTTCCCATTCCCACAGGTCTGAATGATTCCATGGCCCTGGCTATTCAAATCGACCGGCGGTTGCGGGAGCGCAAAACCGAAAATTCCCTCATGGTGTTGTCTGAACAGGCACCTGATTTAGTGCAATGTGATAGAATCCTGACTAGAAATGAGCGGAAAATTCATAGACGCCAGAATGGCTTGTGTTACTACTGTGGTGATTCTACACATGTTATCTCAGCATGCTCTAAACGTCTTACTAGGGTTGTTAGTCCTGTCGCCATTGGTAATTTGCAACCTAAATTTATTCTATCTGTAACTTTGATTTGCTCACTGTCATCGTATCCTGTCATGGCGTTTGTAGACTCAGGTGCTGCCCTGAGTCTGATGGATCTGTCATTTGCCAAGCGCTGCGGTTTTGTTCTGGAGCCATTAGAAAATCCTATCCCTCTTAGGGGTATTGATGCTACGCCTTTGGCAAAAAATAAACCGCAGTTTTGGACACAGGTTACCATGTGCATGACTCCCGAACATCGGGAGGTGATACGTTTTCTTGTTCTGCATAAGATGCATGATTTGGTTGTTTTGGGTTTACCATGGTTACAGACCCATAATCCAGTCTTGGACTGGAAGGCAATGTCGGTGTCAAGTTGGGGCTGCCATGGAATTCATGGAGATTCCCTGCCCTTGTCTATTGCTTCTTCTACGCCTTCGGAAGTTCCGGCGTATTTGTCTGATTATCAGGATGTCTTCAGTGAGTCTAAGTCCAGTGCACTGCCTCCTCATAGGGAATATGACTGTGCAATAGATTTGATTCCTGGCGGTAAGTTTCCTAAGGGGAGACTGTTTAATTTGTCGGTACCTGAACATACCGCGATGCATTCATATATCAAGGAGTCTCTTGAGAAGGGGCATATCCGTTCTTCTTCTTCCCCTCTTGGTGCGGGATTCTTTTTTGTGGCCAAAAAGGACGGATCTTTGAGGCCTTGTATTGACTATCGGCTTTTAAACAAGATCACTGTCAAATTTCAGTATCCTTTGCCGCTGTTGTCAGACTTGTTTGCCCGGATTAAAGGTGCCAAGTGGTTCACCAAGATAGACCTTCGTGGTGAGTACAACCTTGTGCGCATTAAGCAAGGCGATGAATGGAAAACCGCATTCAATACGCCCGAAGGTCATTTTGAGTACTTGGTGATGCCATTTGGGCTCTCTAATGCACCTTCAGTTTTTCAGTCCTTCATGCATGACATTTTCCGGAAGTATCTGGATAAATTTTTGATTGTTTATCTGGATGATATTCTGGTTTTTTCTGATGATTGGGACTCGCATGTGGAGCAGGTCAGGATGGTTTTTAAGATTTTGCGTGAAAATTCTTTGTTTGTTAAAGGCTCAAAGTGTCTCTTTGGTGTACAGAGGGTTCCCTTTTTGGGGTTTATTTTTTCCCCTTCTGCTGTGGAGATGGACCCAGTCAAGGTCCGAGCTATTCATGATTGGACTCAACCCTCGTCAGTTAAGAGTCTTCAGAAGTTCTTGGGTTTTGCTAACTTCTACCGTCGTTTTATCGCAAATTTTTCTAGCGTTGTTAAACCATTGACGGATATGACCAAGAAAGGCTCTGATGTAGCTAACTGGGCTCCTGCTGCCGTGGAGGCTTTCCAGGAGTTGAAACGCCGGTTTACTTCGGCGCCTGTTTTGTGCCAACCTGACACCTCACTTCCCTTTCAGGTGGAGGTGGATGCTTCGGAGATTGGGGCAGGGGCCGTTTTGTCGCAGAGAGGCCCTGGTTGCTCTACTATGAGACCTTGTGCCTTTTTCTCCAGGAAGTTTTCGCCGGCAGAGCGAAATTATGATGTGGGCAATCGGGAGTTGTTGGCCATGAAGTGGGCATTTGAGGAGTGGCGTCATTGGCTCGAGGGTGCTAAGCATCGTGTGGTGGTCTTGACTGATCACAAAAATCTGATGTATCTCGAGTCTGCTAAACGCCTGAATCCTAGACAGGCCCGCTGGTCATTGTTTTTCTCCCGTTTTGACTTTGTGGTCTCGTATTTACCAGGTTCTAAGAATGTGAAGGCCGATGCTCTGTCTAGGAGCTTTGTGCCTGATGCTCCTGGAGTCGCTGAACCTGTGGGTATTCTTAAGGAAGGAGTTATCTTGTCAGCTATTTCTCCTGATCTGCGGCGTGTGTTGCAGAGATTTCAGGCTGGTAGGCCTGACTCTTGTCCATCTGACAGATTGTTTGTGCCTGCTAAATGGACCAGCAGAGTCATTTCCGAGGTTCATTCCTCAGTGTTGGCAGGGCACCCGGGAATTTTTGGCACCAGAGATCTGGTGGCCAGGTCCTTTTGGTGGCCTTCCTTGTCAAGGGATGTGCGGTCATTTGTGCAGTCCTGTGGAACTTGTGCTCGAGCTAAGCCTTGCTGTTCTCGTGCCAGCGGGTTGCTCTTGCCCTTGCCTGTCCCGAAGAGACCTTGGACACACATCTCTATGGATTTCATTTCTGATCTTCCGGTGTCTCAGGGCATGTCTATCATCTGGGTGATATGTGATCGTTTCTCCAAGATGGTCCATTTGGTTCCTTTACCTAAGCTGCCCTCCTCTTCTGATCTGGTTCCTGTGTTCTTCCAGAACGTGGTTCGTTTGCACGGCATTCCTGAGAATATTGTGTCGGACAGAGGATCCCAGTTTGTTTCCAGGTTCTGGCGATCCTTTTGTGGTAGGATGGGCATTGATTTGTCGTTTTCGTCCGCTTTTCATCCCCAGACTAACGGACAAACGGAGCGAACTAATCAGACTCTGGAGGCTTATTTGAGGTGTTTTGTCTCTTCTGATCAGGATGATTGGGTGACCTTCTTGCCGTTGGCTGAATTTGCCCTTAATAATCGGGCTAGTTCCGCCACCTTGGTTTCGCCATTTTTCTGCAACTCTGGTTTCCATCCTCGTTTTTCCTCGGGACATGTGGAGCCTTCTGACTGTCCTGGGGTGGATTCTGTGGTGGATAGGTTGCAGCGGATCGGGAGTCATGTGGTGGACAACTTGAAGTTGTCACAGGAGAAGGCTCAGCGTTTTGCCAACCGCCGCCGCGGTGTGGGTCCCCGACTTCGCGTTGGGGATTTGGTATGGCTGTCTTCTCGATTTGTTCCTATGAAGGTCTCCTCTCCCAAATTTAAGCCTCGCTTCATTGGTCCTTACAAGATATTGGAAATCCTTAATCCTGTATCCTTTCGCCTGGATCTTCCGGTGTCGTTTGCCATTCACAACGTATTTCATAGGTCCTTGTTGCGGCGGTACGTTGTGCCTGTGGTCCCTTCTGCGGAGCCTCCTGCTCCGGTGTTGGTTGAGGGCGAGCTGGAGTACGTGGTGGAGAAGATCTTAGATTCTCATCTCTCCAGGCGGAGGCTTCAGTACCTGGTCAAGTGGAAGGGCTATGGTCAGGAGGATAATTCCTGGGTGGTCGCCTCTGATGTGCATGCGGCCGATTTGGTTCGTGCCTTTCACGCCGCTCATCCTGATCGCCCTGGTGGTCTTGGTGAGGGTTCGGTGACCCCTCACTAAGGGGGGGGGGTACTGTTGTGAATTTGCTTTTTGGCTCCCTCTAGTGGTTACTAGTGATTTGACTCTGGGTATGTCAGTCATCCCTTGTATGCTCACCTGGGCCGTTAGTTCAGGGGTGTTGCTATATAAGCTCCCTGGACCTTCAGTTCTATGCCTGGCAACGTTGTAATCAGAGCTAATCTGTTGTGCTCTTGTCTACTGATCCTGGTTCCTGCTAGATTAAGCTAAGTCTGCTTTCTTGCTTTTTGCCTATTTGTTTTTGTTTGTATTTTTGTCCAGCTTGTACCTAATCTTATCCTAACCTTGCTGGAAGCTCTAGGGAGGCTGGAGTTCTCCCCCCGGGCCGTTAGACGGTTCGGGGGTTCTTGTATTTCCAGTGTGGAATTTTGATAGGGTTTTTGTTGACCAGATAAGTTATCTTACTACATTCTGCTATTAGTAAGTGGGCCTCTCTTTGCTAAACCTAGTTCATCTCTGTGTTTGTCATTTCCTCTTACCTCACCGTTATTATTTGTGGGGGGCTTGTATCCAACTTTTGGGGTCTATTATCTGGAGGCAAGAGAGGTCTTTGTTTTCCTCTTCTAGGGGTAGTTAGTCCTCCGGCTGGCGCGAGACATCTAGCGACCAACGTAGGCATGTTCCCCGGCTACTTCTAGTGTTGGCGTTAGGAGTAGATATATGGTCAACCCAGTTACCACTGCCCTATGAGCTGGATTTTTGTACTTCGCAGACTTACTTGTTCCTCTGAGACCCTCGCCATTGGGGTCATAACAGGTGGGATCCTGTCAGAGGCCTAGACAGAAGGTCACGGAGCTGCACCTGCCCGATGTGCGTTAGCATCCTAAGAAAGAGACACGAACAGCGAATTGTATTGTAGAGGGTGAGAAGAGATAACATAGCAAAAGGAGAGGAAACGAGAAGGAATTCTGCCCTGCACAGGCTGCCTCCTTCTGAGGCACAGGATCCGGTAGCCGGAGCACCGAGGGAGCAACAGTCTCTATGCCTTGCTCCAGAGACCGGCAGGACAGCTAATTCCACATTACCTGCCCGACCTATACCCAGGAGGCACGGTGGCAACTTGTGGGGGCTGGGGCGTTTTAGAGTCCCTGTAAAAAGCCTCAGGCCATCAGTCATACGGGTTTGTCCTATCCTTACCATCAGAAGGACAGAGAGAAAGAGACATAACATCTGCAACAGTTGTGAGGACCTTATGACAGGCTCAGCAGTAAGGTACTACAACACCCAGGTGCTAGAGGAAGGCTACTGATTTCCACCTGGATTAGGGGACTCTGGATTTGCCTTCAGACCGGCCGGACTCTGCCTGCCCTGTGACCTGGTGCTCTGGACTGTGGATGCGGAAGCCTTCAGTAAAAAGGTAAAGAGACTGCAACCTTGTGTCCTCGTTCTTCACTGCGCCTCACACCATCCACCATCTACACTCTGGGAAGCCCTGGGGATACACTTCACCTGTGGGAAGGTATACCATCTAGCTGCCATAACATCACCCCAGCGGACCCCTTACAGCAGCGTCGGTCACCCTGAAGGAATACCACAGGTGGCGTCACGAATATTATCCCTTTAAAGACCTTTCCCCTGTAGCACCCCCACTGCCGCAGGGCCGAGGGGTACCCGGTACCGGGCCTCTGAGTCTCTGCTCTGGGGTTGTCACGGTGGCTAGACCCAGTCCGTGACCCTGCTGAGGGGCGTACAATGAAGGTGGTGGATTGGGGATGATGTTATGGTGCGGTGAAGTGCCGGCCGCAGTAAATAATGAGGACACCAGGTTGCAGTCTCTTTACCTCTTTACTGAAGGCTTCAGGATCCTCAGTCCGGAATACGGTTAACTGGGCTGCGCGAGTCCGGCCGGTCCGATGGCACCTCCAGAGTTCCCTTTGCAGGTGGAAATCTGTGCCTACCTTCTAGCGCTTGTGTGTTGCGGTCCTCCCCTGCTGTGCTTACGGGATAGTCCCCACAACTGTTGTGTCTGTTTCTCGTGTTCCCTCACAACTCGATTCTGATGTTCTTCTTCGTCCCCCAGATGATATGGCTAGGACGCACCCGTATGACGGGTAGGCTCGGAGCTCTTCCTGGACCCTAGTGCCGCCCTTCTCCTGTTGTTGCCCCCTATGTCTTCGTAGGTGATTTGTGTGAGACAGCCCGCCTATAACTGACTGTCCTGCCGTAGGTTTGAAGTTAGGCCTGGAGCTCTATACTTCCTCGGCATTCCGGCCACCGGTTACGCGCCTCAGTAGGATGTTGCCTCGTCTTACAGCACGACTCCTACTGGTATTCTCCTCGTTGCGTTGATCTCGTTTCTCACTCAGCACAATAAACCTCGCTTCTTGTCCTTTCTTAGGGCACCGCCGCTGTTGTGAACTGTATTTCTTGGCTCCCTCTTGTGATCACTAGCAGTATGACACTTGGATTGTCTTTCTCCAGGTTGGTACCCACCTGGTTCGTTAGGCCTTGGGTGTTCCTATTTAGACTTCCTGGAAACTCAGTCTAGTGCCTGGAATCGATGTAGTCAGTCTATGTCTGTTTGCTCCTGTCTCCTGGTCTCCTGCTTTTTGCAAGATAAGCTAAGTCCTGCTTTCCTATTTTTGTTTATTCGCATTACTGCTATTTTGTTCCAGCTTGTTACAATGTGATTCCTGATTTTTGCTGGAAGCTCTAGGGGGCTGATATTCTCCCCCCACACCGTTAGTCGGTGCGGGGGTTCTTGGATATTCAGCGTGGATATTTTTGTAGGGTTTTTGCTGACCGCATAAGTCCTCTTCCTATTTTCTGCTATTAATTAGTGGGCCTCACTTTGCTAAATCTAGTTCATACTTATGTTTGTCTTTTCTTCTTACCTCACCGTTATTATTTGTTGGGGGCTTGTATCATAACTTTGGGGTCCTTTCTCTTGAGGCAAGTGAGGTCTTATTTCCTCTGAAAGGGTTAGTTAGTTCTCCGGCTGGTGCGAGACGTCTAGAATCAACGTAGGTACGTTCCCCGGCTACTTTTAGTTGTTGTGCTAGGATCAGATATACGGTCAGCCAAGTTACCACCTCCCTATGAGCTAGATTTTGTGTTTGCGGACTTGGCTGGAACTTCTGCGATCCTCTACCACTAGGATCACAACACGCCGCTATCTAGTGCAGGCGCGGTCCCGTAACGTTCTCTCAGTTCGCTAGGCCTCTGTCAGGATCCCACCCCTGACAGGGACCCCCCTGAGTCTCTCCCCGCAACACCCTCTGCCACAGGATGTTGCCTGTTCGATTCCCAGTCAGCTTCTGTCTAACTTCCTATCCAACCCCCAGTTTTACCAGATTGTGAGGAGTGGCCTAATACATAGTACCCTTAGCTCCCCCTAGAGGCCAGACTGTGAAGTGTATTGGTGTCTGTGATACCTGGTCAGGTGAACTCCTTCAGTGCCATCAGACGTACCACAGCCCCCCTTAGCGGCGGAGCATCAGTACTGCAACGACCAGGACTCTGGGGCACTGCACCCCCTTTTACAACGGACGTCCCTAGGGCCACAGACAGGTTCAGCCATCGTGACATCCCCCTTGAGAACCGAAGGGCCTGGTACCGAGTACCCCACTGCCCTAAGGGGGCGATCCAGTTACACAATCTCAGATGTAGATTAAAATATCTATAACGTATCTGTCCTGGACCAACTGCAATAATTGGCAAAGTAAAGGTATCAGGAATCCATGAAAAAAATCCTGTAGGGCTCAGCCCCTTGACACACTACATCCAGAATACCTTTGCACCTTTCACAGAATGATGTGTGATGATTCATTCTTATGTGCTTATTCAGGGATTTTTTTTTTCCAGCGATCGGAAATCGGCTGATTTTACAAAAAAAAGAACAGAATCCCTTATCTCATTCACTTCGCTTTGAGCAGGGGGTTGGACCAGATGACCCAAAAGATCCCTTCCAACTCTACCATTTTATGATTCTATGAATAATGTCTTCTGTCACATACAGAGGACCACACCTAACGGATCCCCTCATCAATCAGGGACTTATTTATTTGTCCTTTATACTAAGTTACTCATCACTCATGTCATTCATAGGTTCTCATAAGCATACATACAAAGATTAATGCAGCCTACCTACTAGTCCTAGGAATTAGTACAACCTATGAGGACTGCAGTGCCCACTGACAATTAGTGTTGAGCATTCCGATACTGCAAATATCGGGTATCGGCCGATATTCGCTGTATGGGAATTCCGATACCGAGTTCCGATATTTTTGCGTTATCGGAAATCGGAATCGGGATCCATATTCATGTAAAAAATAAAGAATAAAAATAAAAAATATGGATATACTCACACACCGACGGACCCTGGCTCTCAGCGGTGCAACCGGCAGCCTCTGTTCCTAAGAATGCAGTGAGTGTAGGACCTGCGATGACGTCGCGGTCTTGTGATTGGTTGCGTGACCGCTCATGTGACCGCGACGTCATCGAAGGTCCTTCACTCTGCATTCTTAGGAATGGAGGCAGACGCTTGCAGCGGTGACAGCCAGGGGCCGTCCGAGGGTGAGTATATCCATATTTTTTTTTTTTATTCTTTATTTTTTACATGAATATGGATCCAAGGGCCTGAAGGAGAGTTTCCTCTCCTTCACACCCTGGGAACCCTAGAGGATCGCTCCCTATTACGTTCCGATATTTGTGTCCCATTGACTTGTATTGGTATCGGGTATCGGTATCGGCGATATCCGATATTTTTTGGGATATCGGCCGATCCAATCCGATACCGATACTTTCAAATATCGGAAGGTATCGCTCAACACTACTGACAATCCAAGAACGCCAAAGCCGATTACATAAACACAGCCTTATACAAAACACAACCTTGTACAATGTACTCCTAATCCAAGATGACCAAAGCAATAAAACTGCACAGAGACTGTCCCAGCTCTGCACTACACAACCAGTTAGTAGTCTGAAAGAAAATACAGATAACATAGATAGCACTTATTATCTTATTACTCTATTATTCAACTCTCATACAGACATAAACAGACATAAAATCACAATTCTCTGGTGGTGTTGGTTCTTGAACCGTGTTTGCAGCCTTTACCAAGAGATATGGAGAGATCCAGAGAGATTGCAAGCACAAAAACAAAAGTGTAAGGGTACTGTCACACTCTGCAACTTTCCAACGATCACGACCAGCGATACGACCTGGCCGTGATCGTTGGAAAGTCGTTGTGTGGTCACTGGGGAGCTGTCACACAGACAGCTCTCCAGCGACCAATGATGCCGAAGGCCCCGGGTAACCAGGGTAAACATTGGGTTACTAAGCGCAGGGCCGCGCTTAGTAACCTGATGTTTACCCTGGTTACCAGCGTAAAAGTAAAAAACAAACAAAACGTACATACTCACATTCCGGTGTCCTTCGGGTCCCTTGCAGTCTGCTTCCCGCTCTGACTGAGTGCCGCCGTAAAGTGAAAGCAGAGCACAGCGGTGACGTCACCGCTGTGCTCTGCTCTTACTTTCCGGCCGGCAGTCAGTCAGTGCGGGAAGGAGACGGCTAGGGACCTGACGGACACCGGAATGTGAGTATGTACGTTTTTTTTTTTTTTACTTTTACGCTGGTAACCAGGGTAAACATCGGGCTACTAAGCGTGGCCCTGCGCTTAGTAACCCGATGTTTACCCTGGTTACAAGCGAACGCATCGCTGGATCGCTGTCACACACAACGATCCAGCGATGACAGCGGGAGATCCAACGACGAAATAAAGTTTCAAACGATCTGCTACGACGTACGATTCTCAGCAGGGTCCCTGATCGCTGCTGCGTGTCAGACACAGCAATATCGTATGGATATCGCTGGAACGTCACGGATCGTACCGTCGTAGCGATCAAAGTGCCACTGTGAGACAGTACCCTAAGAGTAAGGGCTCATTTCCACTTGCGAGACATACGTCTGTAGTGCCCCCACTGCCGCAGGGCCGAGGGGTACCCGGTACCGGGCCTCTGAGTCTCTGCTCTGGGGTTGTCACGGTGGCTAGACCCGGTCCGTGACCCTGCTGAGGGGCGTACAATGAAGATGGAGGGATGGTGACGATGTTATGATGTGGTGCAGGCCGCAGTAAATAACAAGGACACCAGGTTGCAGTCTCTTTACCTCTTTGCTGAAGGCTTCAGGATCCTCAATCCGGAATACGGTTAACCGGGCTGCGCAAGTCCGGCCGGTCCGATGGCACCTCCAGAGTTCCCTTTGCAGGTGGAAATCTGTGCCTACCTTCTAGCGCTTGTGTGTTGTGGTCCTCCCCTGCTGTGCTTATGGGATAGTCCCCACAACTGTTGTGTCTGTTTCTCGTGTTCCCTCACAACTCGATTCTGATGTTCTTCTTCGTCCCCCAGATGCTATGGTTAGGACGCACCCGTATGACGGGGAGGCTCGGAGCTCTTCTGGGACTCTAGCGTCGCCCCTCTCCTGTTGTTGCCCTCCCTGTGTCTTCCTAGGTGATTTGAGTGAGACAGCCCGCCTATAACTGACTGTCCTGCCATAGGTTTGAAGTTTGGCCTGGAGCTCTATACTTCCTCGGCGTTCCGGCCACCGGTTGCGCGCCTCAGTAGGATGTTGCCTCGTCTTACAGCACGACTCCTACTGGTATTCTTCTGTTGCGTTGATCTCGTTTCTCACTCAGCACAATAAACCTCGCTTCTTGTCCTTTCTTAGGGTACCGCCGCTATCTGGTGCAGGCGCGGTCCCGTAACGTTCTCTCTGTTCACTAGGCCTCTGTCAGGATCCCACCCCTGACAGGGACCCCCTGAGTCTCTCCCCGCAACACCCCCTGCCACGGGATGTTGCCTGTTCGATCCCCAGTCAGCTTTCTGTCTAACTTCCTATCCAACCCCCAGTTTTACCAGACTGTGAGGAGTGGCCTAATACATAGCACCCTTAGCTCCCTGTTGTGTATCTGCTTTTTGGGCTCCCCTGGTGGTTGCTGGTGGTACTGGTGACTTGTTTGCACTTTGCTGCTTCTGTTCACCTGCTTCCATCAGTGTTTGGGAGTTTCCTATTTAGCCTTGCTCTCCAGTCATTTCCTTGCCGGTCATCATTGTAACCAGAGCCTTCGGTTGCATGTTCCTGCTACTAGTCTGCTGATCAGCTAAGTGGACTTTGTCCTTTTGTTTTGTACCTTTTGTCCAGTTTGCAGTTTTTGTAATTCTCTGTAGCTGGAAGCTCTTGCGGGCTGAAATTGCCACTCCTGTGTCATGAGTTGACACAGGAGTCTTAAAGTAATTTCAGGATGGTTTTTGAAAGGGTTTTCAGTTGACCGTGAAGTCCTCTTTTGTATCCTTCTGCTATCTAGTAAGTGGACCTCTCTTTGCTAAATCTACTTTCATACTGTGAATGTCTTTTCCTCTTAATTCACCGTTATTACATGTGGGGGGCTGCTATCATCTTTTGGGGTATTTCCCTAGAGGTAAGCCAGGTCTGTTTCTTCCTCTACCAGGCGTAGTTAGTCCTCCGGCTGGCGCGTGGCATATAGGAAGCCGTAGGTATGCTCCCTGGCTACTGTTAGTTGTGTGGTAGATTTAGCTCACGGTCAACTCGAGTTTCCATCACCCGAGAGCTCGTTCGTTACTTATATGTTTCTTACGTTCCCTTGCCATTGGGAACCATGACAGTATGACCGGCCTGTGTTAAACTTATTGGCAGAAGAAAGGAGAGAAAAAAGAAGTCTGTACATTTTTTTTTTTTTTCCCTTTTTCCTCTATGCTTGCTCCATAGTTGGATCAGTTGTATTTCAGCTTTAATTACAGCCTTTGCCTTTCTCTCCTTATAATCCTTGAATGGCTCTGAGCTCACCTGTTTAAAGATGGATCCTCAGAGTTTGGCTGCAGGTTTAAATAATCTTGCTACGAAGGTTCAAAATTTACAAGATTTTGTTATACATGCTCCTATTTCTGAACCTAAAATCCCTACACCAGAGGTGTTTTCCGGAGATAGATCTCGGTTTTTGAATTTCAAATATAATTGTAAATTATTCCTTTCTCTCAGACCTCACTCCTCAGGAGATCCTGTCCAGCAGGTTAAGATTGTAATCTCTTTGCTGCGAGGTGACCCTCAAAATTGGGCATTTTCATTGGCACCAGGGGATCCTGCGTTGCTCAATGTGGATGCGTTTTTCCTGGCTTTAGGGTTGCTTTATGAGGAACCTAATTTGGAGATTCAAGCTGAAAAAGCTTTGATAGCCCTATCTCAAGGGCAAGATGAAGCGGAGATATACTGCCAAAAATTTCGTAGGTGGTCTGTGCTTACTCAGTGGAATGAGTGCGCCTTAGCGGCAAATTTCAGGGAGGGCCTTTCTGATGCCGTTAAAGATGTTATGGTCGGGTTCCCTGCGCCTACAGGTCTGAATGAGTCCATGACAATGGCAATTCAGATTGATCGGCGTTTGCGGGAGCACAAACCCGTGCACCATTTGGCGGTATCTTCTGAAGAGACGCCAGAGAAAATGCAATGTGACAGAGTTATGTCCAGAAGCGAGCGGCAGAATTATAGGCGTAAAAATGGGTTATGCTTCTATTGTGGTGATTCTGCTCATGTTATATCGGCATGCTCTAAGCGTACTAGGAAGGTTGACAAGTCCATTTCAATTGGCACTTTACAGTCCAAATTTATTTTGTCTGTAACCTTGATTTGTTCATTATCAGTTATTACCGTGGATGCCTATGTGGACTCTGGCGCCGCTCTGAGTCTTATGGACTGGTCCTTTGCCAGGCGCTGTGGGTTTGATTTAGAGCCTCTGGAAGTCCCTATACCTCTGAAGGGTATTGATTTTACACCTTTGGCTTGTAATAAACCACAGTTCTGGACGCAAGTGACTATGCGTATGACTCCAGACCATCAGGAGGTGATTCGCTTCCTTGTGTTGTACAATTTACATGATGTTTTGGTGCTTGGATTACCATGGTTACAGTCTCATAACCCAGTCCTTGACTGGAAGGCTATGTCTGTGTTAAGCTGGGGATGTCGGGGGGCTCATGGGGACACTCCTATGGTGTCCATTTCGTCATCTATCCCATCTGAGATTCCGGCATTTTTGTCTGATTATCGTGATATTTTTGAAGAGCCTAAGATTGGTTCACTCCCTCCTCACAGGGATTGTGATTGCGCCATAGATCTGATTCCTGGCAGTAAATTTCCAAAGGGTTGTTTGTTTAACCTATCTGTACCTGAACATGCTGCTATGCGCGAGTATATTAAGGAGTCCCTGGAAAAGGGACATATTCGTCCTTCATCACCTTTAGGAGCCGGTTTTTTCTTTGTCTCTAAAAAGGATGGCTCTCTGAGGCCTTGTATTGATTATCGTCTCCTGAATAAAATTACAGTCAAATATCAGTATCCGTTGCCTTTGCTGACTGATTTGTTTGCTCGCATAAGGGGGGCTAAGTGGTTCTCTAAGATTGATCTTCGTGGGGCGTATAATTTGGTGCGAATTAAGCAGGGGGATGAGTGGAAGACCGCATTTAATACGCCTGAGGGCCATTTTGAGTATTTGGTAATGCCTTTCGGCCTTTCTAATGCACCTTCTGTCTTTCAGTCCTTAATGCATGATATTTTCCGTGAATATTTGGATAAATTTATGATTGTGTACTTGGATGATATTTTGATTTTTTCTGATGACTGGGAGTCTCATGTTCAGCAGGTCAGGAGGGTTTTTCAGGCTTTGCGGGAGAATTCTTTGTGTGTAAAGGGTTCAAAGTGTGTTTTTGGGGTTCAAAAGATTTCATTTTTGGGGTATATTTTTTCCCCTTCTTCTATTGAGATGGACCCTGTCAAGGTTCGGGCTATTTACGACTGGACGCAGCCTACTTCTCTGAAGAGTCTCCAGAAATTCTTGGGCTTTGCTAATTTTTATCGTCGATTTATAGCTGGTTTTTCTGGCGTTGCTAAACCTCTGACGGATTTGACTAAAAAGGGTGCTGATGTTGCCAATTGGTCCCCTGCTGCCGTGGAGGCCTTTCGGGAGCTTAAGCGCCGCTTTTTGTCTGCCCCTGTGTTGCGCCAGCCTGATGTTTCTCTTCCCTTTCAGGTTGAGGTCGATGCTTCCGAGATCGGAGCGGGGGCGGTTTTGTCGCAGAAAAGTTCCGACTGCTCAGTGATGAGACCTTGTGCGTTCTTTTCGCGAAAATTTTCGGCCGCCGAGCGAAACTATGATGTTGGTAATCGGGAGCTTTTGGCCATGAAGTGGGCATTTGAGGAGTGGCGTCATTGGCTTGAGGGTGCCAGACATCAGGTGGTAGTTTTGACTGATCACAAGAATTTAATTTATTTGGAGTCTGCCAGGCGCCTGAATCCTAGACAGGCACGTTGGTCGTTGTTCTTTTCCCGGTTTAATTTTGTGGTCTCGTACTTACCGGGTTCTAGGAATGTGAAAGCAGATGCTCTTTCTAGGAGTTTTGAGCCTGATTCTCCTGGGAATTCTGAACCTGCTGGTGTCCTTAAGGATGGAGTGGTTTTGTCTGCTGTCTCTCCAGATTTGCGACGTGCTTTGCAAGAATTTCAGGCGGATAGACCTGATCGTTGTCCGTCTGGTAGACTGTTTGTTCCTGACGAGTGGACCACTAGAGTCATCTCGGAAGTTCATTCTTCTACTCTGGCAGGTCATCCGGGAATTTTTGGCACCAGAGATTTGGTGGCTAGATCCTTCTGGTGGCCTTCCCTGTCTCGAGATGTGCGTGTTTTTGTGCAGTCTTGCGATGTGTGTGCTCGGGCCAAGCCTTGTTGTTCTAGGGCTAGTGGGTTGTTGTTGCCCTTGCCTATTCCGAAGAGGCCTTGGACGCACATCTCTATGGACTTTATCTCGGATCTCCCTGTTTCTCAGAAGATGTCTGTCATCTGGGTGGTGTGTGACCGTTTTTCAAAAATGGTTCATTTGGTGCCATTGCCTAAGTTGCCTTCCTCATCTGAGTTGGTCCCTCTGTTTTTTCAAAATGTGGTTCGCTTGCATGGTATTCCGGAAAACATCGTTTCTGACAGGGGTACCCAGTTCGTGTCTAGATTTTGGCGGGCAGTCTGTGCCAGGTTGGGCATTGATTTGTCCTTTTCGTCTGCATTCCATCCTCAGACCAATGGCCAGACGGAGCGAACTAATCAAACTTTGGAGACTTATTTGAGGTGTTTTGTGTCTGCGGATCAGGATGATTGGGTTGCCTTTCTGCCTTTGGCGGAGTTTGCTCTTAATAATCGGGCTAGTTCTGCCACTTTGGTTTCTCCTTTCTTTTGCAATTCAGGGTTTCATCCACGTTTTTCATCTGGTCAGGTTGAATCTTCGGATTGTCCTGGAGTGGATGCGGTGATGGATCGGTTGCATCGGATTTGGGGACAAGTGGTGGATAATTTGGAATTGTCCCAGGAGAGGACTCAGCAGTTTGCTAACCGTCGTCGTCGTGTTGGTCCCCACCTTCGCGTTGGGGACTTGGTGTGGTTGTCTTCCCGTTTTGTCCCTATGAGGGTTTCTTCTCCCAAATTTAAGCCTCGGTTCATCTGTCCTTATAGGATTTTGGAGATTCTTAACCCTGTTTCCTTTCGTTTGGACCTCCTGGCATCTTTCGCTATCCATAATGTGTTCCATCGGTCGTTGTTGCGGAGATATGAGGTACTGGTGGTTCCTTCTACTGAACCTCCTGCTCCTGTGCTGGTGGAGGGTGAATTGGAGTACGTCGTAGAGAAGATCTTGGACTCCCGTATTTCCAGACGGAGACTTCAATATCTGGTTAAATGGAAAGGCTATGGTCAGGAAGATAATTCTTGGGTAACTGCCTCTGATGTTCATGCCTCGGATTTGGTTCGTGCCTTTCATAGGGCTCATCCAGATCGCCCTGGCGGTTCTTGTGAGGGTTCGGTGCCCCCTCCTTAAGGGGAGGGTACTGTTGTGTATCCGCTTTTTGGGCTCCCCTGGTGGTTGCTGGTGGTACTGGTGACTTGTTTGCACTTTGCTGCTTCTGTTCACCTGCTTCCATCAGTGTTTGGGAGTTTCCTATTTAGCCTTGCTCTCCAGTCATTTCCTTGCCGGTCATCATTGTAACCAGAGCCTTCGGTTGCATGTTCCTGCTACTAGTCTGCTGATCAGCTAAGTGGACTTTGTCCTTTTGTTTTGTACCTTTTGTCCAGTTTGCAGTTTTTGTAATTCTCTGTAGCTGGAAGCTCTTGCGGGCTGAAATTGCCACTCCTGTGTCATGAGTTGACACAGGAGTCTTAAAGTAATTTCAGGATGGTTTTTGAAAGGGTTTTCAGTTGACCGTGAAGTCCTCTTTTGTATCCTTCTGCTATCTAGTAAGTGGACCTCTCTTTGCTAAATCTACTTTCATACTGTGTATGTCTTTTCCTCTTAATTCACCGTTATTACATGTGGGGGGCTGCTATCATCTTTTGGGGTATTTCCCTAGAGGTAAGCCAGGTCTGTTTCTTCCTCTACCAGGCGTAGTTAGTCCTCCGGCTGGCGCGTGGCATATAGGAAGCCGTAGGTATGCTCCCTGGCTACTGTTAGTTGTGTGGTAGATTTAGCTCACGGTCAACTCGAGTTTCCATCACCCGAGAGCTCGTTCGTTACTTATATGTTTCTTACGTTCCCTTGCCATTGGGAACCATGACAGCTCCCCCTGGAGGCCAGACTGTGAAGTGTATTGGTGTCTGTGATACCTGGTCAGGTGAACTCCTTCCGTGCCATCAGACGTACCACAGCCTCCCTTAGCGGCGGAGCATCAGTACTGCAACGACCAGGACTCTGGGGCGCTGCACTCCTCCCCGGTTAAATCCAGTACTCCTGGACTGGGAAGAAAACAACAATACATGTCAGCAAAAAGACATACAATTTTAGAAATGCAGTAACAATAAGCAAATTTGAACAGAGCTTCCCTTTATGGGAGGTGAGGACACTTGAACGTTACAAACATGGTTAAATATTACAAGTAACATACTATAAATAACTTTTCTTACCCAACCGGGTATTCTACTTAGTACAAATTTTTGAACAATAATTTAACATTGCCTTTAAGGACGTACACGCTGAATCCACTAAAGACCTTCTTATAAAACACTATAAGGCTAATCAACTTTTTCTTCATTTTCCATCTTTACATCTGCAGGACTGCCTGTCTATCTGCTCCAGGCCTACTGCCTCTCGTTCTATTACAGGACCGCCCCTTTCTGCCTGGGCCTACTGCCTTTCTGCTGCTATACACAGTATAGAACTTATCATCCATCTCTCAGTTCAGGATCACCGAGCCATCTCTGTATGGCTCCTAGGAGGACTCACTGACTAACCCCGTCTGGGTTCACTTCCTGTCCTCATTCTTCTATCAACATCATTGAACATTTCTTACAATTAACTAGTTAGCTACATATAACTTCCACATATTGGCATTATCACTTCTTCTTTCAAGACATCATTACCATTTAACCATCTTAAGGCAACACTGTTCATAAGTGCAACATGTGAACATCCCCTTTAAGAGGGGACCAAGTCTCTATGAGGTAGTGCAACTTCTCAAGCTGCAAGTCTGTTTACAATAAGGACTCCGGTGCTGTTTCCAAAAACAGTTTCTTCGCAAAGAGTCCTTTCTTTGTGTAAAACCAGTAGAGGGCACCTTTAAGAAGGTGCGAACTATTTACAAGGAGTTTGTAATCATGCAGTGTTCATGATCCAGCAGTTCTTTTCCAAATAGGGGGTTAAAAGGAGCAGAAAGGGAAAACAAAAACAAAAATAAAAAGCAATAGGGATCCCGGGTAAACAAAGGGATCCCTTTAAGAATAACCCTTGTCGGGTTTAAAGCAGCAAAAAGCAAGGAAACAAACAGTTAACTATTTACATATCCATGGCATCGAGGTTTACTCTCGCTCTGGTGGCAGTAGCTCCGCATAGACCTCGCTCGGCAAAGGTGATCGGCGAGATCGGGGCCTTTAAGAAGTGTTCCATACCCGTGACCTGATCCCAGGGTGTAAAGCGCCGGAGTCTATAGGTCCCAGGGAGAGGGGGTACTGCGACGGGGCCTATCAGCAAGTCCTCTGCTGGCGAGGCAGGGTCGTTCTTCATACCTGCTTCAGATGCGGTCCCTCCGGTGCCGATCTGCGCCGTCTCTGCTGGGGTCTGGAACACCAGTTGCAGGGCCTTGCGCTGCGGCGTTGTCATCTCCGTTTGCACCACCTCGCTTTCCGGCAGGGCCTTGCTTTCTGGCTTCGGAGTTCTGGAACTTCTTTCCTGCTCCGGACCGGATGAGGCTGCCAACAGACGTCTGATGAGGCTCCTGATGAAGGTCTTCTTCCACCCGGCCTCAGTGCTCAGCTGCGTCCGCCGGAGTTGGTCGCTGAGCTCATCCACTCCGGCCGGCAGGAAGTCAGTACCAGCGGCAGAGGCCTGGTCACGGTGTCCCTCCGGGTAGCTGGGGGAGTCCTCTGCTCCGACCCCACGCTCCGGTTCCGGGCAGCTCGCCATGGCGTCCTCCACGTGGTTCGCTTCTTCTTCCTCGTCCTTTTCCCGCTCTCTCCTTCGTGGGCGGTTTCGCTTTCTTTGTCTCTGCCCACCGTTGAGGATCAGGAGGCGGATCTCGGCTGCTGACGGACACGTCCTCAAGGGGCCGAAATATTTAGACTGGGCGGCCATTGTCTTTCGCGCTCTTCAGCTTGTCTACGCCCACTCCACGCCCTTCTTCTTCTCCTGCGCTCTCCTTAGCGATGTAATGGCGGCGGTTTTGGCGGGAACTTTTGGCGGCAAGTGGCAGTACACAGTCTTTGCAATAAGTCACAGTCCAAGCACAATAAATCACAGTTCCAAGGCACACATGACCTAATTCTTCAGGCTTAAGTAGATCCTGTTCATGACGCCAAGTTGTAGCGCCCCCACTGCCGCAGGGCCGAGGGGTACCCGGTACCGGGCCTCTGAGTCTCTGCTCTGGGATTGTCACGGTGGCTAGACCCGGTCCGTGACCCTGCTGAGGGGCGTACAATGAAGATGGAGGGATGGTGACGATGTTATGATGTGGTGCAGGCCGCAGTAAATAACGAGGACACCAGGTTGCAGTCTCTTTACCTCTTTACTGAAGGCTTCAGGATCCTCAATCCGGAATACGGTTAACCGGGCTGTGCAAGTCCGGCCGGTCCGATGGCACCTCCAGAGTTCCCTTTGCAGGTGGAAATCTGTGCCTACCTTCTAGCGCTTGTGTGTTGTGGTCCTCCCCTGCTGTGCTTATGGGATAGTCCCCACAACTGTTGTGTCTGTTTCTCGTGTTCCCGCACAACTCGATTCTGATGTTCTTCTTCGTCCCCCAGATGCTATGGTTAGGACGCACCCGTATGACGGGGAGGCTCGGAGCTCTTCTGGGACTCTAGCGTCGCCCCTCTCCTGTTGTTGCCCTCCCTGTGTCTTCCTAGGTGATTTGAGTGAGACAGCCTGCCTATAACTGACTGTCCTGCCGTAGGTTTGAAGTTTGGCCTGGAGCTCTATACTTCCTCGGCGTTCCGGCCACCGGTTGCGCGCCTCAGTAGGATGTTGCCTCATCTTACAGCACAACTCCTACTGGTATTCTTCTGTTGCGTTGATCTCGTTTCTCACTCAGCACAATAAACCTCGCTTCTTGTCCTTTCTTAGGGTACCGCCGCTATCTGGTGCAGGCGCGGTCCCGTAACGTTCTCTCTGTTCGCTAGGCCTCTGTCAGGATCCCACCCCTGACAGGGACCCCTCTGAGTCTCTCCCCGCAACACCCCCTGCCACGGGATGTTGCCTGTTCGATCCCCAGTCAGCTTTCTAACTTCCTATCCAACCCCCAGTTTTACCAGACTGTGAGGAGTGGCCTAATACATAGCACCCTTAGCTCCCCCTGGAGGCCAGACTGTGAAGTGTATTGGTGTCTGTGATACCTGGTCAGGTGAACTCCTTCAGTGCCATCAGACGTACCACAGCCCCCCTTAGCGGCGGAGCATCAGTACTGCAATGACCAGGACTCTGGGGCGCTGCACGTCCGTGTCTCAAAGATTAAAACCCAGCTCTGGTGCCGGCACTCCAGAGCGGAGCATGCGGCCGCATAGCAACACATGTAGCTGCACGCTCCACTCCCATGTGCCGGCGCCAGAGCTTGGTTTTAACCTGCAAGACACGGACGTATGTCTCACAAGTGGAAATGAGCCCTAAGGCCGGCGTCACACTCAGCGTATGAAAATACGGTCCGTTTTTTACGGCCGTAATACGCAGAAATGTTCCCAAAATAGTGATCCGTATGCCATCCGTAGGCAGGGTGTGGCAGCGTATTTTGCGCATGGCATCCTCCGTATGTAATCCATATGGCATCCGTACTGCAATATTTTCTCGCAGGCTTGCAAAACCGACATCTAATGGATTTATGTGCTCAAATGTTTGTTAAAACATATATATACAGTGTATATATATGTCATTGAGACACATATATATATATATATATATATATATATATATATATATATATATATATATGTATATACTGTATTTATATTTATTTATTTTAAAAGCCGGTAATTCAATTGCCGGCTTTTTCTTTCTCCTTCACAAACACGACAGGATATGAGACATGGTTTACGTACAGTAAACCATCTTTATATACCTTTTTTTTTTTGCATATTCCACACTACTGTTAGTAGTGTGTATATGCAAAATTTGGGCGCTGTAGCTGCTAAAATAAAGGGTTAAATCGCGGAAAAAATTGGCGTGGGCTCCCGCGCAATTTTCTCCGCCAGAGTGGTAAAGCCAGTGACTGAGGGCAGATATTAATAGCCTAGAGAGGGTCCATGGTTATTGGCCCCCCTAGCTAAAATCATCTGCCCCAGCCACCCCAGAAAAGGCACATCTGGAAGATGCGCCTATTCTGGCACTTGGCCACTCTCTTCCCATTCCCGTGTAGTGGTGGGATATGGGGTAATGAAGGGTTAATGTCACCTTGTTATTGTAAGGTGACATTAAGCCAGATTAATAATGGAGAGGCGTCAATTATGACACCTATCCATTATTAATCCAATAGTACGAAATGGTTAATAAAACACACACACATTATTTAAAAGTATTTTAATGAAATAAAGACACAGGGTGTTTTAATATTTTATTATACTGGTAATCCACCTGAAGACCCTTGTCACCTGAAATAAAGTTAAAAAAAACAAACAACAATATTCCATACCTTCCGTCGTTACAGTCTTGTCCCACGCTGTAAATCCATCTGAAGGGGTTAAATCATTTTACAGCCAGGAGCTGTGCTAATGCAGTCGCTCCTGTCTGTAAAATGTTGTGAATGAATGTAATGCAGGGGAATGTCCTGTAGTTACCTTGAGTCGCGGTGATGCGCCCCCTTCTGGATGTCCTCATATGAACTCATATAAATATGATTATTATTATTAACAGAAGAATTTTTGGGGGCCTGTCGATAAGGCCTGTACAAGATTGAGTGGATGCTCCAAACAATTTAAAAGTGACATGTCCCCTACTGTATGTGAGTCGTCCACCAGGGCGTGGGGTACTCGGTACCGGGTCTGGTCGTCGTTAAAGGGGTGGTCACGGTGGCAGCAAACCGGTCCGTGGCCTTAGGCGCCCAAGTAAAAGGGATAATTTTTAAAGGGAGTTGTAAAGCAATAAAAGTTTGTGACGCCACCAGTGGTACTCCGCCAGGGGTGACCGACGCTGCTTAAAGGGGTGCTCTGGGGGTGATGGAATGGCAGCAAGATGGTATCACTTTCCACAGATGAAGCTGGGTCCCCAGGGCTCCTGGTGTGCTGGTCCTGGTGTGTTGGGCAAGGATGGTGTATGCCGGAAAATAAATGGAGGACACAGCGTTGTAATGTCTTTACCTGGTTTACTGGTTGAATCAGGCCACAGTCCAGGGTACCAGCAACAGGTGGTGATGTGGTTTGGCTGGCCTGGAGGCAATGGTGGATCCCTCTCCCAGCCTTCCTGCTCGCGCTTGTATACGAGATCCTTGTTGCCTGTGGCTTCCTGACAAAGTCCTCTCTCCTGTCCTGGGACAGTTACCCGTATAGTGGGCAGTATGAGCCTTTTTATAGGGTCTCTATCACAACCCGGGCTCTTCGTGTACTGCTTCAACTTCAGGTGTGGGTGTGGGCAAACTACATAAAGTCCTTTGCCCTCCGGTTCTGCTGTGCGACCTGGAGTACAACACAGCCTCCGACTCTCGGTGCCCGGTTCCTGCGCTTCGGCTCAGAGGGTGCCCAGTCACAGTTCCCCTCTAAGCCCTTTCCTTCTCCTTTTCTCCTTTCCTCAGATGCTCACTACATTCCAACCCTTCAGGTTATCTTCCGTTCCTGGAGCTGCAGCTCACACGTGGCTGCACAGTCCCACTCTCTGCTCTTCTTCCTCACTCCTCCACTGTCTCTGAACAACTAACTCCTCCAGACCAGAATACATATATCTGAGGAAGCTCCCCTGAATCCAGGTTCAGAGCTCCCTCTTCTGGCCTGGATTCAGAATGTGTTGAATGTAGGTGCTTTACCTGGTAAAGGGAATCCTCCTTGCCTCCAAGCATGATATCGCCCTCCCCGAAAGGAAGGCAATATTACTGTAACAATCGGTTACCTGGGGTGTTACACTCCCCCCCATCAACTCCAGTACTCCCGGACTGGGAAAAGAAAAACAACAATACAGGTTTTCATGACCCCAGCCTATTTTGACCTTAATGACCTGGCCATTTTTTGCAATTCTGACCAGTGTCCCTTTATGAGGTAATAACTCAGGAACGCTTCAACGGATCCTAGTGATTCTGAGACTAAGTTTTCGTGACATATTGGGCTTCATGTTAGTGGTAAATTTAGGTCGATAATTTTTGCGTTTATTTGTGAAAAAATTGGAAATTTGGCAAAAATTTTGAAAATTCTGCAATTTTCAAATTTTGAATTTTTATTCTGTTAAACCAGAGATATATGTGACACAATATAGTTAATATATAACATTTCTCACATGTCTACTTTACAGCAGCACAATTTTGGAAACAATTTTTTTTTGTTAGGAACTTATAAGGGATAAAAGTTGACCAGCGATTTCTCATTTTTACAACACAATTTACAAAACCATTTTTTTAGGGACCACCTCACATTTGAAGGGTCTATATGGCTGAAAATACCCCCAAGTTAAACCATTCTAAAAACTGCACCCCTTCAGGTGCTCAAAACCACATTCAAGAAGTTTATTAACCCTTCAGGTGTTTCACAGCAGCAGAAGCAACATAGAAGGAAAAAATAAACATTTAACTTTTTAGTCACAAAAATGATCTTTTAGCAACAATTTATTTATTTTCCCAAAGGTAAAAGGAGAAAGTGGACCTTAAAAGTTGTTGTCCAATTTGTCCTGAGTACGCTGAAACATCATATGTGGGGGTAAACCACTGTTTGGGTGCACGGCAGGGCTCAGAAGGGAAGGAGCGCCATTTGACTTTTTGAATGGAAAATTAGCTCCAATCGTTAGCGGACACAGTGTTGTGTTTGGAAAGCCCCTGTGTGTCTAAAGATTGGAGCTCCCCCACAAGTGACCCCATTTTGGAAACTAGACCTCCTAATGAACTAATCTAAATGTGGGGTGAGCACTTTGAACCACTGTTTGAGCACACGTCGGGGTTCGGAAAGGAAGTAGTGACGTTTTGGAATGCAGACTTTGATAGAATGGTCTGCGAGAGTCATGTTACATTTGCAGAGCCCCTGGTTGCCTAAACAGTAGAAACCCCACACAAGTGACCCCGTTTGGAAACTAGACCACCCAAGGAACTTATCTAGATGTGTGGTGAGCACTTTTTACCCCCAAGTGCTTCACAGAAGTTTATAACGCAGAGCCGTGAAAATAAAAAATCTTTTTTTTCCTCAAAAATTATTTTTTAGCCTGCAATTTTTTTTATTTTCACAAGGGTAACAGGAGAAATTGGACCCCAAAAGTTGTTGTGCAGTTTGTCCTGAGTACGCTGATACCCCATATGTGGGGAGGAACCACTCTTTGGGCCCATGTCGGGGCACATATCGGAAGAGAAGTAGTGACGTTTTGGAATGCAGATTTTGATGAAATGGTCTGCGGGCGTCATGTCGCGTTTGGAGAGCTCCTGATGTGCCTAAACAGTGGAAACCCCCCAATTCTAACTCCAACCCTAACACACCGCTAACCCTATTCCCAACCCTAACCCTACCTCTAATCCAACCCTGATCACCAGGGCAGGAGGGGGGCTGAGAAGATGCAGCAGCAGGTGGAGGAGATGGAGCCGGCAGCAGCAGGGGGGGTGATCAGGGGGTGATCACTGGGACAGGGGGGAGGGGTTGATTACCGAGGCAGGAGGGGAGGGAGCGAAGGTTGGGGGGCATGGATTTGGATGGCGGGGGAGTGGATGGCAGCAGAGGGGAGTACCTGGTGGTGGCAGCGGTGATAATGATGGCGGCGTTGGCGATCGTGGAATGTTTCATGGCAGCAAGCAGGCACCTCGCTGTTCAGCTTCCACGGACGGCATGAAGCTGGACAGCAAGGCAGCCATCGTTTACTCCACCCCTCCACATCTGAATGGAGAGCTAGAATCACATTGACGCTAGCTCCAAACAGATCTGGGGGTGGTGACAAAGTGGTCACCAGGGCTCGAGTACAAGTCCCCCTGTACCTGCAGGTCAGGTGAAATTTCAGTTAACCCTTTCACCTAACCTGCAGGAACGCGATCCCACCATGACGCAACATAGGCGTCACAGGTCGGATTGGCACCGACTTTCATGATGCCTACGTGGCGTCATAGGTCGGGAAGGGGTTAAAGATGCAAATTTTTACACATGCATGTCAACAGGTTAAACAGGTAAAACTTAGGCTTCCCTTTATGGGAGGTACTTTGCTTGAACATTATATAAGATATTTACAAAAATGCATAAAAGTGCAAACATGTGGAATGTGTAAACATTTTAATAACGGTGTCCTTGTGCACCAATAACAACAATGATGCGGGGGATCCATCATAAATCCCCAACTTTGGACTTGGGCAGGCTACAAGGCATAGCAACCAGACCTGGTCTTCAGCTGCGCCACACGTTTTTTCTTCGGTCTGTAAAACAACAGGGTAAACAGGGTCCTACACACGCTGCCGGCACGTGGTAAAACCAATAAGGGGCACCTTAAGAGGTGCCAACTATTTACAAGAGAATGTTCTCAGTTAAGCACTATTCATTACCTTACTGTCCTTTAAAACTGTAATAAACATCAAATAAACATAATCAAAACATAATCAACAATATTTTCAAGCAGGTAAATGTCTCTATTTTCTTTTCCAGGGCTGGTCCTGGTGTCCACAGCTTCCTGACTGGGGAAGTTCTTTGCTATATATCACAACTGGTGACTCCATAGGAAACAGTCCATCAACAGAGGTTTGTGTAGCCTGGTTATGCACTCCACTCTCAGTGGCTACACGGGTATTAGCACGTTTCTCTGTGCACCTGGTTACATAGTATCCCCTTTCACCATGGTGCTGCGTAAAGGATACTTTTTCTCCTGGGCAAAGGTCGCGGTAAGGGAGTCCCTTTAAGAGGTGTGTCTCAACTTCTCGGCGATTCACAAACAGTTCTGTATGCTTTCCATGCTCTCTACTAAACCCCCAAACGATGTGAAAAACAACATATAAACCACAATACTGAACATCAGGTTAAATTATCCCAACTAATAGCATCGCTTAGAAAGGAAATTTAAAGGATGAGAACAAATATTGTGCAATACTAAAAAAAAAGCCTAGGTAATAATTGTGCAATAAGACCACATCACCACCCAGATCCCAATACTCAAAGATAATAGAACATATGACCACAAACCAAAGTCAAGTAACCTGAGAGGATGCCTGAGTGGAATGCTCTATTTCCTCCAAGGCTTTATCAGGATCATCAAAAAACACCGGCTTTCCATGAAGCACCACCTGGAGGCGTGCAGGGTATAGAAGGGCAAAATGTGTGCGCCTGTCATGTAACAGTCTACAAACTGATGAGAAAGCACGGAACTTGGCCACCACCAAAGTGGAGAAGTTCTGAAACATGAGAAGGACCCTCATACTTCAACGAGGAGGCAGCTCGAAATGCCCAAAGCAACTGGGATGTGATTGTTTCCTGCAAATGATTGGAAAGACTGAAGTCTGGTGTCAAGCGCCGGCATGAGTTCCATCGTAATAGAAATGACAATGGCTTGCAGAGATTCCTCAGACATGGCAATATTAGAGTCCAGTGTTTTAAGAGATTTGGTAACCTGAGCTCTTGTTTTAACAGATTTAGAGCTACCAGGGTTCAGTTCACAAATGTATCCATGGGGGATGGAGAGGAGTATGTAGTCACAAGGTATGCATGTAAAAAGACAGATGGATACTACAGCCGACATTTAGCGGAAGCAGCTTACATAGTCTATATAATGTTTAGACATCAGAGAAAGCCAGGTAGGATTAGATAAAAATTGTTTAGTAAATATGAACAATAGCTTAGGGCCAGCAACAAACAGGCACAAATACACCCCCGGTAGGGCCGGGGTCAACCGCAATACGGAAGGAGAGCCCCAATGGAGGGGGGCTTTATCTGTTATTTATCCAAGTACGTGTAGGTAGGCGCCGTTATGAAAAAGCAGTAATCACTGCATAGCGTTGACCTCCGGAATTAGCAGATAGAAAGTTCACATCAGTAGCAGGCTCAGAAGCAGTTTTAGATGTTGGTTCAAGGTGTTATGGAGCCTCAGAGAGATGAAGAAAACTTCAAATGGCAGCAGGGGCAGTAATGAGGTAGGAGAAATGCTAACCCAGGGGCTGTACCCACTTTGTGGATATTGAAGGTCAAAATATAGGCCAAAAAAGAGGGCCCTTATATGAATCTCTGGTACAAACTAGACCTTCTGCTAAGATCGTAGGAACAGATGCTGCTATGGTGTGCCACCTTCAGGAAGGGTGAGAGTGATCTGGTGACAGTCCCATTAGTGGTCAGAAGTGAGTGGGGTATATTTTCGAGGCCACCATCGCCTGATGGCTGTGCTAGGAGCTGGGGATAAGCAACTATTTTAATGAGGTGCAGGGATCTGTGGTGTGGCTCCACTCACCAGCCTGCAGTGTCCGGTCCTGCTTGGTTTTAAAGCCAATATCTCAGCTGTGCCAGCACATATAGGATCACAGGTGGACTTAGATTGTTCCACAGGCAGTTCTGAATCAACCCAAACAGGGTCCAATGAGACCAGCTTCTTTTTTGTTGAGTTATAGGTCACATTTTCTGGTGTCCCCACAGAGCTCAGGAAACCTGCTTCCTACATGCCAGGACTCCAGACCACCCATACTGGAATTTTAAACTTCAAACCAGGGTTCCATTCGGTATGAACACCAGACAAGATCTAATCTTTCAATATAATTAGTTAGCTTCATTATTGCTGTAACTTTTTTTATCTATGCATTTTTTGTGTGAGATTTTACTTGTATTTTCAATATTGTGATCATATATACCTCTGTTTATTTACTACATTAGGTTAAATCACAGGTTGATGTTAATTAAATGACTGACACACCGGTGTTTTATAGAGGAGGTTAGGCTAGGTTCACATGAGCATTTCTGTGCACAGCGTATTTAAATACATGCTTATGCTGCATTTTTTATCTGCATCAGCTTACGCATTATGCCAACAAAATGTTGCGTGTGCATGCATTTGCATGCGTTTTTGCATGTGTTTGGGGCGCTGCACATGCGCATAAACAACGCAGAGTCCTGGTTGTTGCAGTAATGTCGCTCTGCCACTAAAGGGAGGGATGTTACGTCTGACTGCACTAAAGGAGTTCACCTGATCAGGTAACACTCACACTACACTTCACACTCTGGCCACCAGGGGGAGTGGTTCTATCTACTAGGCCAGAGGTCCCCAACCGCCGGTCCGCGGACCGGGACCGGGCCGTTGGGGTTTTTCAGCCGGTCCGCGGCGCCCCTGTTCAGCGGTCACGTGGGACCGCTCATTAGAGAAATGAATAGGCTGCTCCACCTCCCATAGGGGCGGAGCCGCCTATTCATTTCTCTAATGAAGCGGTGCCGGTGACCGCTGATAGAGAAAGAGGCTGCGGCGGCACCGAAGACAGGCAGGGGGAGGAGCGGGACGCCGGGAGCAGGTAAGTATGTCATATTCACCTCTCCTCGTTCCCACACGCCGGGCGCTGTCTCCATCTTTCCGGCGTCTCTCTCTCCTCACTGACTGTGCAGGCAGAGGGCGCGATGACGCATATAGTGTGCGCGCCGCCCTCTGCCTGATCAGTCAGTGCAGAGAGACGCCGGAAAGATGGCGCCGAGGAGCTGCAAGCAAGACAGGTGAGTATGTGTTTTATTATTTTTATTGCAGCAGCAGCAGCACAGCTATGGGGCAATAATGAACGGTGCAGAGCACTATATGGCAGAGCTATGGGGCAATAATGGTGCAGAGCACTATATGGCAGAGCTATGGGGCAATAATGGTGCAGAGCACTATATGGCAGAGCTATGGGGCAATAATGGTGCAGAGCACTATATGGCAGAGCTATGGGGCAATAATGGTGCAGAGCACTATATGGCACAGCTATGGGGCAATAATGGTGCAGAGCACTGTATGGCACAGCTATGGGGCAATAATGGTGCAGAGCACTATATGGCACAGCTATGGGGCAATAATGGTGCAGAGCACTATATGGCACAGCTATGGGGCAATAATGGTGCAGAGCACTATATGGCACAGCTATGGGGCAATAATGGTGCAGAGCACTGTATGGCACAGCTATGGGGCAATAATGGTGCAGAGCACTATATGGTACAGCTATGGGGCAATAATGGTGCAGAGCACTATATGGCACAGCTATGGGGCAATTATGAACAGTGCAGAGCACTGTATGGCACAGCTATGGGGCAATAATAAACGGTGCAGAGCACTGTATGGCACAGCTATGGGGCAATAATAAACAGTGCAGAGCACTGTATGGCACAGCTATGGGGCAATAATGGTGCAGAGCACTATATGGCACAGCTATGGGGCAATAATGGTGCAGAGCACTATATGGCACAGCTATGGGGCAATAATGGTGCAGAGCACTATATGGCACAGCTATGGGGCAATAATGGTGCAGAGCACTGTATGGCACAGCTATGGGGCAATAATGGTGCAGAGCACTGTATGGCACAGCTATGGGGCAATAATGGTGCAGAGCACCAGGGAAACAAGCATGGTGCTCCCACTCATTCTGAACCTATGGTAAGTTGAATCACATTCTCATTATAAATGTCATAATTATATGATAAGTATGCACTAAGCTCCATCCCTCCATAACCCCACCCCCATATGACCAAAGCCCCGCCCCTGCCCCACCCCCACCGGGCCATGGAAAACTGGTCTTGCTTAAAGCCGGTCCCTGGTGCAAAAAAGGTTGGGGACCTCTGTACTAGGCCACTCCTCACACTCTGGTAAAACTGGGGGTTGGACAGGAAGACAGAAATAACTGGGAAGAGCTAGAGAGAGGACCTGTCAGGGATGGGATCCTGACAGAGCCCTAAGAAAGGACAAGAAGCGAGGTTTATTGTGCTGAGTGAGAAAACGGGAATACAGCAAAGAGGCAATAGGACCAGAAGGAGTCGTGCAGTAAGATTGGGGCAACATCCTTCTGAGGCGCAAACAGTCGGTGGCCGGAACGCCGAGAAAGTAAGAGACTTTAAGCATTACTTCAAACCACGGCAGGACAGCCAATTATAGGTTGGCTGTCTCACTTAAACACCTAAGCAGACAACGGAGGCAGCTGTGGGAGAGGGGCGACTCTAGAGTCCCGGAAGAACTCCAGGCCTACCCCGTCATACGGGTGCGTCCTAACCATATCATCTGGGGGACGGAGAGAACGAACATCAGAGACAGACAGAATCAGTTGTGAGGACTATCCTGGGGTGCTCAGCAAGGAAGGACTACAACACACACAGGCGCTAGAAGGTAGACACTGATTCCCACCTGCAAAGGGAGCTCTGGATGTGCTGTTGGACCGGCCAGTCTCAGCCAGCCCTGTTAACAGAGCCCTGGATTGGGTACCACCAAACCTTCAGTAAAAAGGTAAAGAGACTGCAACCTGGTGTCCTTGTTATTTCCTGCGACCTGCACCGCACCATAACATCATCCCATACCTCCACCTTTATTGTACGCTCCTCAGCAGGGTCACGGACCGGGTCTAGCCACCGTGACAACCCCAGAGCAGAGACTCAGAGGCCCGGTACCGGGTACCCCTCGGCCCTGCGGCAGTGGGGGCGCTACAACTTGGCGTCACGAACAGGATCTACTTAAGCCTGAAGAATCAGGTCATGTGTGCCTTGGAACTGTGATTTATTTTGCTTGAACTGTGACTTATTGCAAAGACTGTGTATTGCCAATTGCTGCCAAGAGTTCCCACCACAATTCGCCATTGCCGCGCACGGAGGGAGGAGCCTTAGCTTCGTGGGCGGAACCGGTCAAAAGAAGCACGGAACGAGAAAGCGCGGTAAAGTGCCAACCCCGGAAGAGAAACTCCAACCTCCAGCAGGTTAATGGGAGGAAGGGACAGCCATGTCCGAGTCAGGAGGAGCGGAGGTGGCGGCCGCAGCCGTGGACGCAGGGGCAGCTCCGGTCCCCGCAGCGGGCGAAGCCGCGGCCCTAATACCACCACCGGTTGCCGCAGAACCCGCTGCCCCCCTCAGCCAGTCGGACGCTGCCGCTACCACAAAAGCCATAATGCCCTTCTCTATGCCGTACCTGCCCGGAGCGGCCTGGCTCCCACGATACTCCGGGGAGTCGCATACATTCACTGACTTTAAAGAAGGGATCTGCAGCCTGCTCGAGTTCTATCCCCTGACAGAGCCTCAGAAGGTTCATATGATAATAGGCCAACTATTTGGGGCGGCTCTGAGAGAAGTGAAGTCCTGGCCCGCCGCGGATAAGGGGACGGCACAGCAGGTTTTTGCCAAGCTTAAAGCCACCTTCGATACCCGTACGGCTACAGAAATTAAATTGACTTTCTATGGATGCAAACAGAGACCGCAGGATAGCTTACGAGACTACGCCCTTAATCTCCAGGAGGCGCTGCGGGCCATTAAGCAGAGTGACCCCAGCAGCATGCAAGATGAGGATAAACTCCTGAAAGAGCGGTTCATTGAGGGGCTCCTGTGCAGTCACCAAAGGGGCCAACTACACTTCCTGGCCATGCAGAATCCAGATTTGACTTTTGCACAATTCAGGGATAAAGCTATCCAGGCGCTGCAGGAGCGACAACCCAGCTGCGCAATTCCACCCAGGCTTCCTGCTCTCACATACCACCAGGAGGTGGCGTCGGATGCCCCAGTCACCGCCGAGGCCGACGCCCAGAGCCTAGAGGACGACTCCCCTGCAGGACCCCGCCTCCAGATGCAGGAGCTGACCAAGAGCGTTGCTGCCCTAGCCCGGACGGTGCAGTCCCTACAGGAGGCCCCCAAGGAAAAGATCCAGCTGGCCTCCAGACCAGAAGATGTCCCCTGGATGCGACAGAGGAGGACTCCACCGACCAGAGGCCGGGACAACGATCGCTTCCATCAGGACGGACGGACGACCCATCTGCCGCCGCTGTCACCAGGTGGGCCACCTTGCAAGGTACTGTCCTTTAAACGAGCAACCCCTGGGGCAAAGGGCCAACCCCCAGGAGTAGGACGGTCAGGCCCGCAGCATTGGAGAGCCAAATACATTGGAGGGCGACCAGTTCTTCCTGTAGTGGTTGACGGTATCCCCATGAACGCTTTGCTGGACACCGGTTCTCAGGTGACGACTATGCCTTACGTGCTTTACAAACGGTATTGGGAGGACACCGATATTACTCGTGGCCCCGATGACGATTTCACCATAATAGCCAGTAATGGTCAGCCATTGCCACAAGTGGGGTATAAAGAGGTCACCATCAAGGTGGGGCGGGTGGAATTGAATGCCCAAGGGATTGTAATTGTTGATATTGACCGCCGAGAATGTAATCCCATGATGACTATCGGTACTAATGTTATAGAAAATTGTCTTGCAGAAGTTATTGTTTTGTTGCAACAGGTAGCAGAAACCGCTGGCCACAGTGAACAACGCGCCCTGCAAAAAGAAATCAAAGCTCTGATGCAGAGACAGCAGGTAGAGCTGACTGGTGGTGAGATTGGTCGTGTCACTGTGAGGGATTCAAACCCCATCGCGATACCCCCCAGGAGTGAGATGTTAATATGGTGTCGGGCAGCCATAGGCCTCCGGGGTAAGGACTACCAGGCCTTGGTAGAACCCGTATATTCAGACAATAGGCCTACTATCCTGACAGCCCGGGGGGTGGTCGACGTCCGCCATGGGAGGGTGCTCGTACGTGTCCTCAATTGTGGGGAGGAAGAGGTTCACCTCACCAAGTATGCCACGCTCGCCAAACTGTTCGCTGTCAACAATAGTGTGATACAGACACCTGAACCCTTGGTCCCGTCAAACGTGGCGGAGGGCAACGGTTCTGCAGGACACCCGAAAGATTGGTGTCAGGAATTGCATGTGGGCACTGACTCTACCCCATCCCATCAGAAACAAGGGGCATACAGGGTGGTTCACGAGTACGAGCGGGTATTCAGCAAACACCCCTTAGATTTTGGACAGGTGAAAGGGATCCAACATCACATCCCCACGGGAGATCACCGACCCATAAAAGAGAGATACCGCCCTGTACCCCCAGCTCATTACCAGTGTGCCAAGGACATGTTGTGAGAAATGAAGGAGGCTGGGGTGGTGAGAGACAGTTGTAGCCCCTGGGCAGCTCCATTAGTCCTTGTTAAAAAGAAAGATGGCACCATGAGGATGTGCGTTGATTACAGGCAGTTGAATCGCATTACACATAAGGATGCATACCCACTGCCCAGGACAGAGGAGTCTCTGGCTGCCTTAAAATCTGCTAACTACTTCTCTACCTTAGATCTCACCAGTGGGTACTGGCAGGTTCCCATGGCAGAGGCGGACAAAGAGAAGACGGCCTTCACGACACCGATGGGTCTCTGCAAATTCAACTATATGCCCTTCAGATTGTGCAACGCCCCGGGAACGTTCCAGAGGATGATGGAGTGCTGTCTGGGGCACAAGAACTTTGAAACCGTACTGCTGTACTTGGATGATGTCATTGTCTTCTCTAAGACCTACGAAGACCATTTGAAACACCTGGCTGAGGTGTTTGAAGCCCTGTCCAACTTTGGCTTAAAGGTGAAACCGTCCAAGTGTCATCTGCTGAAACCCAAAGTGCAGTACCTGGGCCATGTGGTGAGCGCTGAAGGAGTGGCCCCAGACCCCGACAAGGTCACGGTGATCCAGGACTGGCCGAAGCCCAGCAACCTCCACGAAGTCCGGCAGTTCCTCGGGCTGGTGGGCTACTACCGGAGGTTCATTAAGGACTTCACCAAGAAGGCAGCGCCCTTGCAAGACCTGTTGGTGGGCCAATCCAAGAAGACCAAGAGGAAGAACACCCCATTTGATTGGAACGAGGGGCTGGAAGGATCCTTCACTTGCTTGAAGTCGGCACTGACGGGAGAAGAGATACTGGCCTACCCTGAATACGACCAACCGTTTGTGCTGTATACGGATGCCAGCAATATAGGATTGGGGGCCATGCTGTCTGTTGTGGATTCTGTTTGTGGGCTCCCTCTGGTGGTTACTGCTGGTACTGGGTGACTTTGGTGGGTTGCGGCCTTTGGTTTCCACCTGTCCATCAGAGGCTGGGTGTTTCCTATTTTACCTGGCCTTTCTATCATTCCCTTGCCGGCTATCAATGTATTCAGATGTGCTCTGTTTGGTTCCTGCCTACCTGCTCCCAGATCTTTCAGGATAAGCTAAGTGCTGATTTTCAGTTGTTTGGTTTTTTGTCCAGCTTGCTTATTATGTCTCTATGCTAGCTGGTAGCTCTAGTGGACTGAGGTTCTCCCTATGTGCCATGAGTTGGCACATGGGTTCTTGTAATCTCAGGATGGTTTTTTGATTAGGGTTTTTTGCTGACCGCTCAGACCCCTTTTGTATCGTTCTGCTTTCTAGTTTACAGCGGGCCTCAATTTGCTGAACCTATATATATCATCTCTATGTGTGTGCCTTCCTCTCATTTCACCGTCAATACATGTGGGGGGCAACTATACCTTTTGGGGTTCATTCCTCTGGAGGCAAGTGAGGTCTTATTTTCTCTGCAGTACTAGTTAGCTCTTAGGCTGGTGCGTGGCGTCTAGAACCAACGTAGGCACGCTCCCTGGCTATCTCTAGTTGCGTTTGTCAGGCGTAGGGCAGCGGTCAGCCCAGGTTCCATCACCCTAGAGCTCGTCCGATATTTTGTATTACTTTGCTTGTCCCTTGCTATCCCTAGCCATTGGGATTCATGACAGCTGTCCCAGGTCCAGAAAGGCAAGGAGAGGGTAATCGCTTACGCCAGCAGGAAACTTCGCCCCACGGAAAGGAACCCTGACAACTACAGTTCCTTTAAGCTGGAATTCCTTGCCATCGTCTGGGCAGTGACAGAGAGGTTCAAACACTTCCTGGCCTCAGCGAAATTCACCGTCTTCACGGATAACAACCCGCTAACGCATCTGGATACCGCCAAACTCGGGGCCTTGGAACAGCGGTGGATGGCCCGGCTGTCCAACTACGACTTCACCATCAAATACCGGGCAGGACGCAAGAATGCAAATGCCGATGCCTTGTCTCGAATGCCCAATTTGCCAGAAACGGGGGAAGACCCGGAGGCACTTGAAGAGGTGGAGCTGCCTGCATTCCATCGCCCCAAAGCCACTCAGAACTCCCATCATGTGAAGAACAGGCACAAGAACCAACCGGATGCCACGCTGAATCCCCTGCCCCATCACGGATGGGCGGAAACCCAGGATGGTGACCCCGCGGTCCGTCGGGTGAAAGAGCTCTTGACGCAGGTAGGGTTGCATCCCGGCCCAGATGATCCACAGGAGACCCAACAGCTGTGGAAGGGGAGAAGCAAACTGTTCATCCATGATGGCAAGCTGTGCCGGAGAAGCATCGACCCACGTACTCACGAATTGGTGTGGCAGATAGTGGTGCCAAGGCGAGATGCGCCCATGGTTCTGGGAGCCTACCACGATGGAGCCGGACACTTCGGATGGAAGAAGCTGGAGAGGCTACTCCGAGGGAGGTTCTATTGGATTGGCATGAAGAGAGCCATTGAGAAGTGGTGTTGAGAGTGCGGTCCCTGTAGCCTACGCAGGAGGGACCGTGGCAGCCAACGGGCTCCCCTGCGGCCTATCATCACCAAACGGCCGCTCGAACTGGTCGCGCTGGATCATGTGAAGCTGACACCTAGCCGGTCAGGCTATGTCTACGCTCTTACCATCGTAGATCACTACTCCAGATTTTTGATGGTTGTACCTGTCAAGGATCTAACGGCCAGGACTGCCGCTAAGGCCTTCCAGCAGTACTTTTGTAGGCCCCATGGCTACCCGGAGAAGGTACTGACCGATCAGGGACCAGCATTCGAGGCAGAAGTGTTCCAAGAGTTTTGCCAACTGTACGGGTGTAAGAAGATCAGAACCACACCGTACCATCCTCAAACCAATGGGATGTGCGAAAAGATGAACCAAGTAGTGATCGACTTATTGAAGACCTTACCCGTAGAAGAACGGAACCTGTGGCCGACAAAGTTGCCTGACTTGGTGGATATATATAATCACATCCCAGTAAACTCCACAAACTGCACCCCAGCGTACCTGATGCGAGGAAGGTCTAGCCAGTTACCCGTTGATCTGGACATGGGGGTCCTAGTCCCCGAAGATACCTCGCCGGATACAGATTGGGATGCAGAAAGGCAGCGAAGGTACCGCAAAGTACAGGAGTGTGTGGAAAGAAGTCTCGCCCAGGCTAGGCAAAAACAAGAAAGGGACTACAACCAGCACGCTCCCGCGATTCCCCTGTCACCTGGTGAGCAAGTACTCAAATGAAAGAGGAGACTACACAAGCTCGATGACCAATGGGAAGCGGAACCGTATACCATCCTGCCATCCGATTTCGACAACACGAAGGTCTGACTCATCAGCAAGGACGGAGGGGAGACCTCGACAGCGATATCCAGGGATCACCTTAAGGTCTGCCCCGATAAGCTGAGAGAGAGGGAAACGGCTCCAGGAATCTCCCCGCCTGTGGAGGAGGAGAAGATGATACACACTGTTCTTGGTGATTTTCCCCAGTCCTGGACTCAGATAAATCAGGCCATCGTGGTACCTGTTCTAACGTTCTGCCAGCCGGACCCACCAGAAATAATTGTGGTGCCAGATCATCCAAGCCCGCAATCTCAGCAAGCCTTACCTGAAGATGCCATGTCAACCGTTGAACCGGCAAATCCTCCCTCTGCTATCGGTGAATCTGCCGTACCCACTGTTGGTAGCAGCAGCCCTGAGAACTCCAGCCTGCCAGTGCTACCCAGACTCACTAGAAGCGTAGCTAGAAGACAGTGCACTACACCAGCGGTAGCAAGCATAGCGGACCCTGTTAGGCCAGTAGCAACCCCTGCGCTGCGAAGGTCTACGCGCAGCACTCAGAATCAAACTCCCCTCCGCTACAAAACTTGGAGGTATTAATAAGGGCTGCTATTTAGTTGAAAATGTTTGTGTGCATATCTTTTGTTACAGGTTTTAAAATGGACAACAGAGTAATGGACAGTGAATTGCTCTAAAAACTTCTAAAAGGGGACCCCTTTGTTTACCCGGGGTCCCCGCTGTTCAACCACTGAACTGAGAGTCATAAACTGTGCATGACCTAACTTTCGCAACGTTCAAGAAGTCCTCACCTCCCATAAAGGGAAGCACTGTTATGTTTAATTGTTTATGATATTTCAAATTGTTGTGTGTTTCCTGTTAACATGTATTGTTGTTCTTGTTTTCCCAGTCCGGGAGTACTGGATTTAACCGGGGGGGAGTGCAGCGCCCCAGAGTCCTGGTCATTGCAGTAATGTCGCTCTGCCACTAAAGGGAGTGATGTTACGTCTGACTGCACTAAAGGAGTTCACCTGATCAGGTAACACTCACACTACACTTCACACTCCGGCCACCAGGGGGAGTGGTTCTATCTACTAGGCCACTCCTCACACTCTGGTAAAACTGGGGGTTGGACAGGAAGACAGAGAGAAATAACTGGGAAGAGCTAGAGAGAGGACCTGTCAGGGATGGGATCCTGACAGAGCCCTAAGAAAGGACAAGAAGCGAGGTTTATTGTGCTGAGTGAGAAAACGGGAATACAGCAAAGAGGCAATAGGACCAGAAGGAGTTGTGCAGTAAGATCGGGGCAACATCCTTCTGGGGCGCAAACAGTCGGTGGCCGGAACGCCGAGAAAGTAAGAGACTTTAAGCATTACTTCAAACCACGGCAGGACAGCCAATTATAGGTTGGCTGTCTCACTTAAACACCTAAGCAGACAACGGAGGCAGCTGTGGGAGAGGGGCGACTCTAGAGTCCCGGAAGAACTCCAGGCCTACCCCGTCATACGGGTGCGTCCTAACCATATCATCTGGGGGACGGAGAGAACGAACATCAGAGACAGACAGAATCAGTTGTGAGGACTATCCTGGGGTGCTCAGCAAGGAAGGACTACAACACACACAGGCGCTAGAAGGTAGACACTGATTCCCACCTGCAAAGGGAGCTCTGGATGTGCTGTTGGACCGGCCAGTCTCAGCCAGCCCTGTTAACAGAGTCCTGGATTGGGTACCTCCAAACCTTCAGTAAAAAGGCAAAGAGACTGCAACCTGGTGTCCTTGTTATTTCCTGTGACCTGCACCGCACCATAACATCATCCCATACCTCCACCTTTATTGTACGCTCCTCAGCAGGGTCACGGACCGGGTCTAGCCACCGTGACAACCCCAGAGCAGAGACTCAGAGGCCCGGTACCGGGTACCCCTCGGCCCTGCGGCAGCGCTACACATGCGTTCAATATTTCCAGGAGAATTTGGGTATGCGGACAATGCTTTTCCAGTAGAATCTCCTTGACACAAGCCACACACAATGGGCGTGTCTCATGGGATTTCTATATATAGACCCTGCACAGATGAAATCCCCTTCTTTTGCTGCTGTATCCAGCTGCAAGATGGATTTTTGCATGGAGAGCTTCAATCTTAAACTTGATTTGTAATTGAAATTGGTTTTTGCCTTTGCTGTGGCCTGTGAAGAAGAAAGAAGAAGAGAAAGACGGAGAAGGCGTCGTCGTCGCTATTGGCAACACCCTATCATTGAAGTTCGAGAGAGCCGTGGAGCCTACTACTCGTTGTACTCCGAGCTGTGTGAAAACCAAGAGACGTTTTTCAACTACACGAAGATGTCGGAACAGAGTTTCAGTGACTTGCTGCTACGTGTTCTGACGATCCATCACCAGGCAGGACACACAACTACGTCAAGCAATTCCTGCTGGGGAACATCTGTTGGTGACCCTGAGGTACGTAATTTTGAAAAAGAAACACATGTCATTAGTATTATTGTTATAAAAGCCATGTACTGATTTTTCCATTTTCTGACTACCGGAAAGACCTTATCATCTCTACATTTTCAATTCCAGATTGGAGTGTCCACCCTTTCTGGGATAGTCGCAGACATCAGCCGTGCTTTATGTGACGTTCTGCGTGAAGAATTCCTCCCCCAACCCACAACTGAACTCTAGCTGGAAAATGCTGCAAAATTCCAGGACATTTGTAATTTTCCAAACTGTTTGGAGGCTGTGGACGGCAAATACATTCGGATTATGAAACCTGCAGGAAGTGGATCTGAGTATTTCATTAACAAAAAATAATTTTTGATTGTTCTCATGGCGATTGCAGATGCTGACTGTCACTTTGTGGCCGTGGACGTTGGCTCATTTGGACGAGGAAATGACTCTCAGACTTTCAAAGACTCTGACATGGGCCAACGTTTGTATGGGAATAATTTCAATTTTCCAACGCCATGACCTCTTCCGAAAACTGAAGGACCGCCAATGCCATTTGTTGTGCTTGGGGATGAGGCGTTTCAAATGTGTGCCAACCTCATAAAACCATACTCGAGTCGGGACTTGAATCACACCAAAAGGATTTACAACTACCGACTGACTGGCATCTAAATGGCGTATTTTGGGAACAGCCATCAATCTAAAAACTGAGACAATTGATGAAGTTGTCAAAGCATGTGTTGTTCTGCACAAATACATCCTTGCGAAAGAGTGACACCACTTAAAACTTGAGGAACCTGTTGCTATCATATTGCAGGATTGCCAAGATAACCCTCTGAGGACTACAGTGGAAGTTGTCCAAATGAGGATAACTTTGCTGCTTACTTTGCTTTGGATATTGGACATGTGGCATGGCAAGACGAAATGGTTTAATCCGCTTGTAAGTAAACGTACCTGTAATGTTTGCTGACCTTAATAGTAATACCTCCACTGGAACACCCATTATTACTTCACTTAACAATACAATACACACATGTGTGTCTTTTCAAAGAAGACAAGAGACAAAGAATACACAGGGATTGTGAAGACAAAAGTAAATTTTTATTAATAAAAATAAAAAAAATTGTTTATTTTACATACATTAATTTAAACAATAAATTAAAATCAGGCTTAGGTTCGGGGTCTGTCCGATGGTGTGATCTTGTGGAACTGGGGGGGTGTCAGGCTGGGATGATTGAGTATGAGTCGGTGATGGAGTGGTTACAGGGGAAGCAGCAATAAAATGTAGGATTGGTTCACGGATGGTGTGGTCTACGATGTTACGCATTGGAATAAATAATTGGGCAGATGACCCATTGGGAGCAGATGGAACATTGAGAGAAGACAACACATTAGGAGTTGAATATAAATTGGAAGGGATGGACACATTGGAAGAAAGAGACCTAAGGGAAGGTGGAGACAGATAGGGATGTGAGGGTGGAAGTGGTGGTTTTTTTTTTTGGCGACCTTTTCTTCTCCCGGTCTTTACTTTTGGGTGTTGAGCAGAGTCAGTACTGGGCGCCTGTTTTTTGGTGTTCCCTCTGCGTTTCTTGCTTGCATGTTGCAGGGGTTCTGCACTCGGCTGCGTGATTGAAGCTGCATGCTGCAGGGGTGCTGAACTCTAAAATGTAGTGTAGCTGGGAACTGGAGGAACTGCCGTAATGTCCAGCGGTGGTGATGGAGGATAGTTGACTTGTGCTGTCATCAGTTGTTGGGATGACATGTATCCTAGTCCTTGAGATGTGTGCAGTGGTGCTGGCGTCTTCTGCCACTGATGCTGTGCTGGCCCTTGTTGCCGTGTAGGCAAAGAAAAGTGTGCCTGCTGGTGATATCCTGACTGCGGATGCTAGGTTTGGGACTGCTGTATGACCTCACTGTAAGCAGCCTGACAAGCCTTCATTACATACAGCTGGAGTTCAGGCGGCAGGTTCTCCGACACGCCCGCTCTATTGCGGGGAAAAAAATTGTGTCGCCGGTCTCTGAAGGTCGGCTTCCAGGCAGTCAAAGCGTAGGTGGACTTCCTGGAAAAGTGTGTTCACCTGAGTGAACCCACTATCCAGTCTTTCTACAACCACCCTCATCCTATCCTGGAAGATCAAGCTTAAGTGAATAAACTCGGGCATGATTGACCTCTCCCAGGCCCTCTTGTTGTGAATTCTGTTTTCGAACTCCCTCCTGTGGTCATGAATGGTACTTCAGCAAGTTCTGTCCGTGGACTCCCTCTGGTGGCTGTGAGTGGAGCTGCTGGTTATGAGGTTCCTTCCACAGCTGACCAAGTTTATTCCTATGCTGGCTTCTCTATTTAACTCCACTCAGATCGTTACTTGATGCCAGCTGTCAATGTCCTAGTACTGGTTCAGATCTCTCTTGGATCTTTCTGATGACCTTGCCGGTCCCGAAGAGGCCCTGGACGCATATTTCCATGGATTTTATTTCAGATCTCCCTGTCTCTCAAAGGATGTCGGTCAACTGGGTGGTTTGTGATCGCTTCTCTAAGATGGTCCATTTGGTACCCTTGTCTAAATTGCCTTCCTCCTCTGATTTGGTTCCATTATTTTTCCAGCATGTGGTTCATTTGCATGGCATTCCGGAGAACATCGTGTCGGACAGAGGTTCCCAGTTTGTTTCGAGGTTTTGGCGGTCCTTTTGTGCTAAGATGGGCATTGATTTGTCTTTTTCTTCAGCTTTCCATCCTCAGACAAATGGCCAAACCGAACGAACCAATCAGACTTTGGAAACATATCTGAGATGCTTTGTTTCTGCTGATCAGGATGATTGGGTGTCCTTCTTGCCTTTGGCTGAGTTCGCCCTTAATAATCGGGCCAGCTCAGCTACTTTGGTTTCGCCTTTTTTCTGTAATTCTGGTTTCCATCCTCGTTTTTCTTCTGGGCAGGTTGAGCCTTCGGACTGTCCTGGTGTAGAGTCTGTGGTGGACAGATTGCAGCAAATTTGGACTCACGTAGTGGACAATTTGACATTGTCCCAGGAAAAGGCTCAACGTTTCGCTAACCACCGTCGCTGTGTTGGTCCCCGACTTCGTGTTGGGGATTTGGTTTGGTTGTCGTCTCGTTATGTTCCTATGAAGGTTTCCTCTCCTAAGTTTAAGCCTCGTTTCATTGGTCCTTATAAGATTTCTGAAGTTCTCAATCCTGTGTCATTTCGTTTGGCCCTTCCAGCTTCTTTTGCCATCCATAATGTGTTCCATAGGTCGTTATTGCGGAGATATGTGACGCCTATGGTTCCCTCCGTTGACCCTCCTGCCCCGGTGTTGGTCGAGGGGGAGTTGGAGTATGTGGTGGAGAAGATTTTAGATTCTCGTATTTCGAGACGGAAACTTCAGTACTTGGTCAAGTGGAAGGGTTATGGTCAGGAGGATAATTCCTGGGTTGTTGCCTCTGATGTTCATGCTGCTGATCTAGTTCGTGCCTTTCATTTGGCTCGTCCTGATCGGCCTGGGGGCTCTGGTGAGGGTTCGGTGACCCCTCCTCAAGGGGGGGGTACTGTTGTGAATTCTGTTTTCGAACTCCCTCCTGTGGTCATGAATGGTACTTCAGCGAGTTCTGTCCGTGGACTCCCTCTGGTGGCTGTGAGTGGAGCTGCTGGTTCTGAGGTTCCTTCCACAGCTGACCTAGTTTATTCCTAGGCTGGCTTCTCTATTTAACTCCACTCAGATCGTTACTTGATGCCAGCTGTCAATGTCCTAGTACTGGTTCAGATCTCTCTTGGATCTTTCTGATGACCTGTCTACTCCAGCAGAAGCTAAGTCACTGCTAGTTTATTTGTTGTTCATTGTTTTCTAGTCCAGCTTGCTATCATGATTTTGCTTTGCTAGCTGGAAGCTCTGGGATGCAGAGTGGCACCTCCGCACCGTGAGTCGGTGCGGGGGTCTTTTTGCACACTCTGCGTGGTCTTTTTGTAGTTTTTTTGTGCTGACCGCAAAGATACCTTTCCTATCCTCAGTCTGTTTAGTGAAGTCTGGCCTCCTTTGCTGAAACCTGTTTCATTCCTGTGTTTGTGACTTTCATCTTAACTCACAGTCAATATTTGTGGGGGGCTGCCTTTTCCTTTGGGGAATTTCTCTGAGGCAAGGTAGGCTTTATTTTCTATCTCTAGGGGTAGTTAGCTCTTAGGCTGTGAAGAGGCGTCTAGGCAGAGTTAGGTACGCTCCACGGCTATTTCTAGTGTGTGTTGATAGGATTAGGGGTTGCGGTCAGCAGAGCTTCCACTTCCCAGAGCTTGTCCTGTGTTAGTTTAACCATCAGGTCATTCCGGGTGCTCCTAACCACCAGGTCCATAACACCCTCTGCCGCTGGCGAGAAGACCCAACAAAACCAGTGGCAAAGGGCTGGGAGAGGGGAAAACCTGATGGACCGGCTTCCTGTTCCCCAGCCTGTGAAACCTGCCTGGTTGCTCCATCGCTGGTGGATGATTGAGACTGTTCTTTGGTTGATGAGAGGCCGCTACAACTGAGGACGATCCAGGTTCTTTAGTGCTGCTCCAGGTTCTGTGTGTAAAATAAATTAAAAACATTACTAAAATAAAAAAAATAGTTTTATAGTAAAAACATTACACACTGCCCTGCATACAGTTTATAGTAATACAACACAAAAGATACTAACGTTCACTGAGCAACCGCAGGCCTCAGGAAAGACCGCATGCGATGGTATTTGTATTTCGTGACCTTTGGAGCAGCACCACTTCGAATCGGAATCTCCTCTCTCATATCCTCATGGAAGCGATCCTTCATTGAACTCCAATGGACTTTTACTCTCTTCACTGTGAAGGGGGAAGAAAAAAAACAAGTAAATTGTAAAACAATGCACCTACATTTACAGGTTCACTGACGCATCAGACCACATTGCAATACTTACAAAAATCCTTTCTGTCTTGTGGGGTGGCATGGTCCCAATCAGCCAACAGCGATCTGGCCACTTCTTCCCAGAGTTGCTGAATCAATCCTGAGTCAGAATGCTGACGATCATGGTTGTCCCACAATGCTACTCGCTCTTGCACAAGAGGAATCAGTTGGTCATTGTCAATGAAGGGTTTGCCTTCCTCACGTTGTGGAACCTATACATCAAAGAAATAAAACAATAAAGCAAAAAATAAATTATAAGTCATATAGTTTTAAAGATACAAAACTTAAACCAAATTCAATTACAACTCTGATAATGAAAAGACTACAGGAACTTGAGCCTGACGACCCTGGGAAGATTCATTTCCACTCGAATGCTCCTGCGCCTCTAAAGAAAATACATGATTTACCACATGTGTAGTATTGACAGTCAATACATACCAATCAGTATAGCAAGTGTGATGTCCACTCTGGGAAGCATTCTGGTCTTCACTGGAGGACACGTTGGAAAAGCAGGCAGCAGTCAAGTGAAACACTAGATAACATAACAGAAAAGAACAGATAAAAAAATTGAACTTGTTAAAAGCCGACAACAATGTAGCCAAAGAAAAAAAAGAAAAGAAAAAAAAGGGCAAAATTAAAAACACAATGGACTCCAAGACTTACTGTACATTACAGGCAGTAGTCCAACAGCACAGCAGTCACTCAGCACAGAAATGGGACAGCAGCACAGCATCGGGACAGCAGCACAACACCAAGACAGCAGCACTACACCGGGACAACAGCACACCGGGACAGGAAAAATCAGGGACAGGAGAAATCAGGGACAGGAGAAATCCGGGACAGGAGAAATCCGGGACAGGACTAATCCATGACAGGAGCACCGCACAGTCTACAAGGAACAGAAAGCAAAACATAAGACACAAAGCGACGAAGAGTGTGAGACTGGGCAGAATGTGAGACTGGTTAGAGCAACATACTAATTGAAAAGTACAGACACTCATACTTACATTAAGTAGCAGCTGACAGGGCCAGTACCACACCACCAAACAGGAGAAATCAGGGACAGGAGAAATCAGGAACAGGACTAATCCAGGACAGGAGCACCGCACAGTCTACAAGGAACACAAAGCAAAACATAAGACACAAAGTGATGAAGAGTGTGAGATTAGGCAGAGTGTGAGAATGGGCAGAGCAACATAGTAATTGAAAAGTACAGACACTCATACTTACATTAAGTAGCAAGCTGACAGGGCCAGTACCACATCATCGGACAGGAGAAATCCGGGACAGGACTAATCCAGGACAGGAGCACCGCACAGTCTACAAGGAACAGAAAGCAAAATATACAGCTCTGGTAAAAATTAAGAGACCACCACATCAAAACCCTGTCATGGGCAGCCCAATCTCCAGACCTGAACCCCATTGGAAACCTCTGGAATGTAATCAAGAGGATGATGGATAGTCACAAGCCATCAAACAAAGAACTGCTTAGATTTTTGCACCAGAGGCAGTGTGAAAGACTTGTGGAAACATGCCAAGACACATGAAAGCTGTGATTAAAAATCATGGTTATTCCACAAAATATTGATTTCTGAGCTGTTCCTGAGTTAAAACATTAGTATTGTTGTTTCTAAATGATTATGAACTTGTTTTCTTTGCATTATTTGAAGTCTGAAAGCAATGGTCTCTTAATTTTTGCAAGAGCTGTAAGACACGAAGTGACGAAGAGTGTGAGACTGGGCAGAGCAACATAGTAATTAAAAAGTACAGACACTCATACTTACATTACATAGCAGCTGACAGGGCCAGTACCACACCACCGGACAGGAAAAATCCAGGACAGGAGAAATCCGGGACAATAACACTGCACAGTCTACAAGGAACAGAAAGCAAAACATAAGTACAGAGTACAGTGAGAGACATAGAGTACAGACTGCAGTGAGAGAAACAGACAGACAGACATTTTCATAGCTTCTATACTTAAATACAGAGTCTTGAGATAACATCCAGGGTCTTGAGAGTTCTGGAATTCCAGTGTCAACACCCCCTTTTATACAGCTGGGATTTGGGAGGTGATGAATCATCAGTGCCTGGACATGCTCAGTCTGAAGTACGCATGCGCATTGAACGCATCCATGCACATGTCCTTGGGTACCAATGCGTTCCCATAGACAGTAATGCATTGTTTTTATGCACTCATCCGCATGTGCATGCCTGCGCATATTTGATGGATCAAAAAATCCAGCATGTTGCGTTCGACGGGAACCGAGAAACGATGCACGAGGACGCATCCGCATACAAACTGATGCCAACGCATGTCCCTGCGTACACAATGTTAAATATAGGCACACAAGACACATGCGGATCTTAGGAAAGGAGTATGCAGGCCTACGCTGCGCACAGATATGCTAAAATAAACCCGGCCTTATATAGACGCATTCTCACTTTTCTTGTAACATACCAATACTTTTACCTGAAACCCATTGATTTTGCCATGGAAATGTCTTGGTGGTCAGTGTGTTTTTTTTTTTATAATGGATTAATAATTGTGATTTTTTTTATCTTGACATTGTACCTGCCATCACTGGAGAAAAACTTTCTTTATTTTTTAATTTTGGTTCACGTCCTGGACTAGGACAGCTCGCTGTGACAAACAACACCCAGGCAAGGTGTATCTGAACGGGGTGAGCAGACCCTCCTTTATCCCATTCCCTCCCTACGAGAAGGGAGGAGGGGGCATTTGGATTTGGGATAACAGATATCGCTATTTCCTAATTGTATTTTTTTTTTTTAATGTTCGTCATGTGGTTAAAGTGATAAGACAACTTTATTCTTCAGGTCAGTATGATTAAAGTGATAACAGAATTACATCCTGATGTATGGCTTGTTTTGCACATTAAAAGTATTTTTTTTTCAACAAAAATATTTTTTTTCTACATTTCCATATTATGAGAGCTCTTATTTTATTTTAGATCTTTAGTAGATTTTACTGAAGTGTTTCAATTTTACAAAAGCAAATTTTACTCTCCTCTTTCTCCTCTCCACAGATTATGATGTTGCAAAATATTTTTTCGCAATATTTACATCATATATGGTAATATCCAAGTGGTTTCTAGTATTTCTACACAAACATTGTGAAATCAACCACTTCAGCACGTTCTCTGTTAACAAGTGGTAGTAAGATATTTATATGAATTTAATGACATTTATTGATATTTATTAGGAATGAGCGAACACGAACTGTAAGTTCGGGTTTTTTTTTACCTTGGTGTCTGGTGCTGAACTCTGAACACGTAAGTCCGTTTTAGTGTTTGGAGTTTTGATGCTGAATAAAGCTTGTTGTAAGGCTGCAGTGCAGCCAATTAAGAAGCTTTTCGGCTGTGGGCACTTCGGCAGCCATCACAACTATGCCGAGTATTTGCATGGCTGTGATTGGCTGGCGCACCATGTGACCCGGCCTGTATAAGTACCGGATCATGGGTAGCGCCGCCATTCTGTTCTGACTAGCGAAGGAACAGGATGTGGCTCGAGTGAGGGACAATGTTAGGTTCTGTGGTGGTAATCTGCAAAACAGTCTCAGCACAGCCAGGGAGGAATGACATCAGGCTGTTCTGAAACTTATCTGTTTGGGGTAAAAATACTGCAATGCGAAGGAGCTGTGAATGGGGATCAAACGACAGACCAATGAGAGGTTGGTGCCACTGAACCTCAAGCCCAGCCTTGTGGTGTGTGATAATGGGCGAAATCTTGTAGCAGCTTGGGGCCTAGCCGGTTTGATGCACATTCCTTGACTGTGATGTGTTGCTGAATATGGTGGTGCACAGCTTCCTGAAAAATTACTTTCAGATGTCTGAGCTGTTGCAGAAAGTGGGGGCTGTTTTTACGTACTTTCAGCGTTCTCACCTTGAAGCTGCTCACCTGTCTCGCTGTACAGGGGCGGACACTGACAGCTTGGGGCCCCTGTGCAAGAAATGTGTCTGGGACCCCATTCTTCTATAGTGACAAAGCTACATATATATACACTGCTCAAAAAAATAAAGGGACCACTAAAATCCCACATCCTAGATATCACTGGATGAAATATTATAGTTGCAAATCTTTATTCATTACATAGTGGAATGTGTTGAGAACAATAAAACCTAAAAATTATCAATGTAAATCAAAACTAATATCCCACGGAGGTCTGGAGTTGGAATGATGCTCAAAATCAAAGTGGAAAATGAAGTTACAGGCTGATCCAACTTCAGTGGAAATACCTCAAGACAAGGAAATTATGCTCAGTAGTGTGTGTGGCCTCCACATGCCTGTATGATCTCCCTACAATGCCTGGGCATACTCCTGATGAGGCGGTGGATGGTCTCCTGAGGGATCTCCTACCAGACCTGGATTAAAGCATCCGCCAACTCCTGGACGGTCTGTGGTGCAACGTGTCGTTGGTGGTTGGTGTGAGACATGATGTCCCAGATGTGTTCAATCGGATTCAGGTCTGGGTGGTCCAGTGCATAGCTGCAATGCCTTCATGTTGCAGGAACTGCTGACACACAGCTACCTCTGGCGAGCACATGGAGGACGACCCTCCAAATAAATGCCACCCCACACCATAACTGACCCACTGCCAAACCAGTCATGCTGAAGGATGTTGCAGGCAGCAGATCGCTCTCCACAGCGTCTCCAAACTCTGTCACGTCTGTCATATGTGCTCAGTGTGAACCTGCTTTCATCTGTGAAGAGGACAGGGCGCCAGTGGCGAATTTACCAATCCTGGTGTTCTGTGGCAAATGCCAAGCATCCTGCACGGTGTTGGGCTGTGAGCACAACCCCCATCTGTGGACATCAGGCACTCAGTCAATCCTCATGGAGTTGGTTTCTAACCGTTTGTGCAGACACATGCACATTTGTGGCCTGCTGGAGGTCATTTTGCAGGGTTCTGGCAGTGCTCCTCCTTGCACAAAGGCTGAGGTAGCGGTCCTGCTGCTGGGTTATTGCTCTCCTACAGCCCCCTCCATGTCTCCTGGTGTACTGGCCTGTCTCCTGGTAGCACCTCCAGCCTCTGGAGACTACGCTGACAGACACATCAAACCTTCTTGCCACAGCTCACACTGATGTGCCATACTGAATGATCTGCACTACCTGAGCCACTTATGTGGGTTGTAGAGTCTGTCTCATGCAACCACAAGTGTGAACGCACAACCAACATTCAAAAGTGACCAAAACATCAACCAGAAAGCATTGGTACTGAGATATGGTCTGTGGTCCCCACCTGCAGTACCACTCCTTTATTGAGTGTGTCTTGATAATTGCCAATAATTTCCATTTGTTGTCTATTGCATTTGCACAACAGCATGTGAAATTGATTGTCAAACAGTGTTGCTTCCTAAGTGGACAGTTTGATTTCACAGAAGTTTGATTTACTTGGAGTTATATTCTGTTGTTTAAGTGTTCCCTTTATTTTTTTGAGCAGTATATATATATATATATATATATATATATATATATATATATATTTATTGTGAGGCAGTGCCTGGTGTTACATGTGAGGGTCATTGTATATTCACCCCAGGATGTGCACGGAGGCGTATTGAGGCCATGAGAGTGCATTGCAGTCATAGGCGTATCTGTTGTGGCAATGCAGACTAAAGTGAGTATAGGTCTTGGACATGCTGGTTGCCCAAGGCAGATTTAGGGATAACCTGCTCTGGGCTTTTGAGCTTTGAACCAGATTGCAGGATGGTAGTCGTGCCATTCGTTTCACTCCGGGCTGGGTTTTCCATGTGGCTGAAGGCCACAGATTCAAGTTAAAAACCCTGCAGTATAGGGTTTGAGTGTGTCAGGTTCAGAGTCAATGTCAGTCTGGTGTTGGCAGGAGTACAGAGCAGGAGGCTCTGCAGAGCTCTACCTGTGTGAGGCGACACAGGCAAGCAGAGCCAAGCAGCCAAGGGAGCTGAAGGGCCTGGTACCCACAGCATGCACAGCAGTGCAGTCGCCCATGGCAACTGGTCTCAGGAGGTGGACTGGTGTGCTTAGTGACTGTATTCAGAAGATATGGTTCCCGGTCGCGATCTGGAGGATATCGTTTACTGTGTATTGCTGTGAATAAAGGGACATTAACACGGCGGTGTAGTCGCCTACGGCAACTAGCCTTAGGAGGCGGGCTGGTATGTTTAGTGACTGTAATCCAGAGGATATGTTTCCCGGCTGTGATCCAGCCTGAGACTTTGACCCCAGCCCAGATGGTAGAGAGGGTGGTGGTCGACCCGATGGTGAGGGCTCTGCTGGCCGCCCTGCAATGTTTGGTGGGGCAAGGGGACCTGGACAATCTGGACCAGCTGATAAGCTGGCTTCAGTGGTATACAGCCACTCAGGACTTTGTACACGAGAATGGTAAAAGTTTACAAACCACTGTTGGTGCTAACCGGGACCGATCCCGTGATGAGGGGGAAGCCCGAAGTGAGGGTGACAAAAGTTCTGTTTCTCCTAAAGCAGCTTCAAGATGTAGTCGTGCTGTGGCGATTAAGTGTTGGCAGTGCCAACCCGGACATGTGGCTGTCAACTGCCCCCTGGTGTCTGAGCCCATGGACTATGGGTATGCTTGCCAGGTGTCTATGTATGCCCAGCCAATCTGTACCGCCACTACAGGCACTGCCAGCAGCAAACCACCGCTGTGCAAGGTACTCGTGAACAGGTACCAAACAGAGGCTTTCCTGGACTCGGGAAGCGTAGTGACTTTGGTCCATGGGTCCCTTGATGCCGGGGACAACTCTAAAGGATGGAAAGTGGAGGTGATGGGTATCCATGGGGAAATTTGGGAGTACCCGCAACGGAGGTTAATTTTTCCACACCATATGGGGACATTAAACATGGGGTGGGAGTGGTGAAGACTTTTCCATATGTGGCTGTTCTGCTACCTGTGGGAGACCAGGGTCAACCCTCCCAAGGTAAATGTTGTCACAGGCTTAGAAGCCAAAGATCCCAAGTCAGGGATACCTGCCATAGGAGTCACCAACCTAGGGACAGAGTGTAACCTCGATAGGTTCCCCTAGAGGTATTGGCAGGAGAGGCTGAGGGTGTTGTTGTGGGTACAGAACCTGAAGATCCCGATTTAGGGTTACCTGCCATCGGGGTCGCCAACCTAGGGACAGAGTGTAACCCCGATAGGTTCCCCCTAGAGGATGTGGCAGGAGAGGTTGTGGAGACCCCACTGAACCCCGAGCTGGAAAGGTCCCCTGTTAAGTTCGGGACAGCTCAATTCCAGGGTCCCACGCAGAGACGCAGGTAAAAAAAATGCACGTATAAAAAGAAACCATGTAGGAATCAGGAAGGTGTGGTCACGGAGGAGACTAGGGACATACGCAAGAGGAACCCTCTGGCACCGGCCAAGGACGTGGCCAGGGTCAAGGTAAAATGGATAAAACTCTCGCTACACTGCAGCATCGGGAGGCTTGAGATCGGGTGCGACGTTGTACGGATGTATGTCCAGAGTTGCCGGGGCGGACCTCTGTGTTTCAGCGTGGCATAGTCACTGAGGCACGGGTAAGGGTACAAAGGAAACGTTACCAAGGGTCCGAAGGCAGGTACTTGGGTCATGGGATGAGCTGTGGGGTTAGTGAACCCCAAATAAACAAGGTCGAGACCACTCAAAACTGTCCCAAATCTACTGTTAGTCAGGAAAGGGGTGTGTCATCTGCAACGGAGAACAGGGAGGTGCTTCGTTGGGTAACAAAGTATGGATGAGAAACACAAAGGGGAGGGATGCGTGCGTCAACCAATGGTTCCGGTCCCTACTTTGGTTTCTCAGTGCAGTGAGGGGACAGGGACATGGGGTGGTGACATTTAATCAAGTCTACCTCACTTAAGCTCCTAGGTACTTTATGTAAGTATTTCAAAAGCACCTTACTTTCACTTTTTGTCCCATTATTGAGAGTAATCTCTCTGTTTCAGAATAGCTTTAGGCACATAAAGCCCTATGATTGTTTGGCATATGCACTTTACATGGGAATCATTGATTGTACCTACATATAGTAAAAATGGACTATTGGTGATATATTTATTATACCTATGAGTTTATATCCACTTGGATTGATTTCATTTATGTATAGACTTGCACTTTTCACTTTCGTTAGTCTTGCTTGAATTTTTATTATTGTTTTAATTTTGGAAATAAATATTGGTTATTTTAAATTACTAATTGGTGGAATGGATCCTCTTTTCCCTAATTAAATTATTTGGGGAGGTGTAGCTATCATATATTTGGGGATATATTCCTTTATTATATTTACTGTTAGACTGTGTTTATAAAATGTATTGCTTGTAAATTCAGAGACATGTTGTCAGAAGTTTATAGAATAAAAGAACAATTTACATTTTACTCAAAAATATACCTATAAAGAGAAAAATCAGACAAACTGAACATTTTGCGGTGGTCTCTTAATTTTTGCCAGGGCTGTATATATAAATAGCCACACAGACATACATATATACATACATAGTCTCCTTTATTATGTATAGCGCCATCCCTTATTACACAGTGCCCTCTTTTGTTATGTACAGCTCCATCCCCTACATATCGGATTTTATAGTTCTTTATTACATACCATCCTGTCTTGTTAGATGTATAATGCAATGACAGCTAATGGAGCATGGGAAAGCTTCTTTTCTAAAGGAGGAGCTCATGGATAGGTCACTGACTGCTCATCAGCGGTCCTTTTATATCTAACAAAAGAGGGGACTATGTAATAAAAGAGGGCGCTGTGAATAACAAAAATAACAAGAATACACTAAGTAAGGGACAGCAGTGTACATAACAGCAGAGGAAGCGATATAATAAGGGACGGCACCATATATAACTAGAGAGGATAGTACGCAATAAGGGACGGTGATATACATAATAAAAGAGGAAACTATGTAACTAAAGACAGTGTTATACATAATAAGTGAGTATACTATACACTAAGAGACTTTGCTATACATAAGTGAGTACACTATATACTAAGGGACTGTGCTATACATAATAAGGCTACATTCCTGTATCTGTGTGTAGTGTCAGTGTGCTGTCTGATTTTACAGATGCATTGAGCATGTCCTATTCTGATCCTCAAAATCGGATCACAGCAGAACATTCTCTGACCCTCACGGATCTCATTCTTAGATCCAGGATTTTCATGTATGTGTGAATGGACCTACGTATAAAACTCTATGAGCTTGTGTGCCATCCAATAAAAAAAACCTGGAAGCACACGGACATTTCACACAAATGTGAGAATGTAGAATAAAGGATTCTACAAAAAACATTATCACTCAAAGTCACACAGGGCAGATGCAGAATAATATTCACATCCAAGCACTTATCGCAGATGTCTTGTCTGATTAGAAAGATGTTTAGAATTGAGAGTCCTCAGTGGTTGATACCTTTTAAAGGCTTATCTACTGGCTAACACGGTACCAAGATATATATCTTTCTTGTCTGATTAGAGTCGCTTTCTCCTGTTTCTTCTCCATCTGGTCAGACCTTCACGTCGACATCTCCCAGCCACGACTCGTCTTGTCGCGATGATCTTCGCAGCCTTGAAAATAACAAGGTCACATACATTGTATACATAAATGTGTCTCTCCACTGAATACAGATACTGTATGTACCCCAGCACCAGCATTAATATACTATTAGCCACGCACCTTTAAAAATATAAAGTGATAAGCAGCACTGTGTCCCCAATTACCTATAATCTCTGACTCCCAATAATATAAATTATTCAGTCTCTCCCCAATTATCTGTAGGCTATGTGCACACGGAAAATGTACAAGGTTTTACTGCACACGCAAAGTGAATGAGAGCCCTGAAGTCTCATGCACACGCTGCTTATTTTTTCCTTGCAGATTTGCAGCCTATTAAAATCTGCATAATGCCAGAGTATTTCACTCGTATTAATGGGGAAAAATACGTAACAAAAGCATGGCAAAAATTTATGAAAAAAATGTATTTTATGCAACTTTCTTCCTGCCAACACATTAGGATATGCAGCAGAATTTTGTCCTGCAAATCCTGAACATGTGTACATAGCCTTAGTTCCTGTCCTGTGTCCCCAACATTCATCATAAGTCCTGGATAGCATCAAAATGAATTTGGAAGTGGGAGAAGACGCTATCAGGTACTGAGCATCCTCTGCCACCTCCCACTCATTACAAGTCCCTGACAGTGTCTTCTCCCACCTTTCAGTTCATTATAAAGGGTCCTATGCACATTACCCTCTCCTCTCCCCAATACATTTTAAGTTCTTGAAAGCATCACAATGAATTGTAAGATGGTGGAGGACACTATCAGTGGCTTAGCACTCTCCCCCAGTATCCAATTAATTTTACATCCATATCTAATGTCTTCCTTCCCCTGTTCATAATTCCATTATAAGTCCCCCTTCCTCCCATCCCAATGTCCCCCCTGCATCCCATCATTGTCCTCCACCCCACCTCCATCATTGCCCTCTCCATTACCTCCATCACTGCCCTCTCTACCACCCCAATCACTGTCTTCGCCACCACCTCAATCATTGCCCTCTCCACCACCTCCATCATTACCCTCTCCACTACATCCATCATTGTTCTCCCCCTCCACCCCATCATTATCCGCTCCCCACCACCTCCATCATTGCCTTTTCCCCATCACCCCCATCATTGCCCTTTCCACAACCCCCATCATTGCTCTTTCCACCACCTCCATCATTGCTTTCTCCCCCACCACTCCCATCATTGCCCTCTCCTTCACCCCCACCACTGCCCTCTCCACCACACACACACACCTCTTCTCAGCATCTTCGTCGCTGGCAGCTTCCTCTCTCTAACACAGCTCACGTTGAATGCTGACGTCATCCAGCCGAGCTGCTGTGTCAGACAGGGAGCGTGGGCAGGAAGCAGGATGGATCCCTGCAGCTCTGCTAGGCACATGCGGGCAATCTGGCCAAGGGCCCCCGGATCCTCGTAGATGGATAAACAGGCCAGATTGCCCTCATTAGTAGCCACCCTGCAGGGGCCCCCTCTACCTCCGGGCCCCAGAGGAGCCACACCAGCTGCACATATGGTATGTCCGCCCCTGAGTGGTTCCATTAAAATGGAGACCAGACAAGTGAGAAAAACAGATTTGTAAATGTAGACATTATTTGTTTCTGCAATTCATCTGCCAAGCAGTATCTAGGGAATCAGCCCATTTCTGGCAGAGTCTGTAACTAGGTTTATGCAGGCTTATCTGAGGACAGCATAAACTGGGGACTGAGACCATGATTCCTGCACTGGGTCACTTACTTTTTTGGTGCAGTAGTTTTTCATATATTAATCACTCTGTATAAGCTGCAGAGCTAGAATCATCTCATTGTAATGCATTCTCTGCTCAGTCCTCGATAATCACAAACAGCAGGCTAACCCCACTGTACACTGTGTAAAGGGACAGAGCCATCAACCAGGGATAATGGGGCAAGGACTTGGCAGCACATGTATTACATTGCGAGGACTCCAGCACTGCAATTATTTTGTGAAAACTATCACACAAACAGAAGTGAGTGACCCAACATAGGAATGGGGATCTCTCTCCATACCTTTTTCTGCTCTTGGTAACAGTTTCCTTTTGATGTATTTTTTATTTGTTTGGTTGCTCAACCGTGGATTTCATAACTCTGTGCTTTCCTCAATGACTACAAAAATTATTTTAGGGTTGTTGTAGACAAAATATTTCTTTAACAATTCTTGCAATATTACATTTCGCAAAGCAATATAAGTTTCTAACATGTTAGCAATATGCTACAGCTCATCCTAAAATTTATGTTCATTACATTTGGATTTTTTTGATTTGTATTTTAAGCTGGATAATTAATTTTATATTTTGATCTATTTTTTAAAATAGCAATAATGTGTATTTTTCAGTTCTTAATTTTTAATGGGGCACATGTTGTAGGTGCCGCTGTAATATTGACAGCAACATTTAACAACTTTGCTCCACATGTGGCTGTTAGAGGCGCTGTTATAACGGCACTGACTCTCCCGCTGATCGCATGACATTGGCTGCAGGGATAGCGAGAGGCAACAATCAGTGGTCGCTACACTTTCCCCACCTTTGGACGTATCACATACATCCAGAGGAAGTGAGAGAGCAGCAGCACTCTCCGGATGTGATTATAATGTACGGTAAGTGTTATTATTTTACTGGGGGCAAACATACAGATTGAAAAGGGGTTGTCCCAGTAGTGGAAACTCCTTTAATGTATGCCTTGTTGCCCGTAACTTCATAACTAATCTGTTACAACACAGCGATCTAGACCACACACTATACTCAAATTAACGGCTGCCAAATGAAAAATTACAAAAGCTCAACATGAATTATTCAATAAGATACCAATCTAAATGCCTATCAGCCCACAACAATACAAGCTGAGTAGACTCTTCTCTGTGAAATTCCTATATTGTATGTGTAATGCAGGTGCCTGGAGGCAACGTACAGAGATCACGAAGCGGAAACAGCCAGGGGTTGATATTTTGGTATTTTAATACAACAATAACTTCTAAACAATTAGGGTTAGTAAATATGCAATTTAACAATATAGAGAATTATAACAGGTTATGAACAAGATAGAAAGTCTTTCCGTACTTAACGTTATTGGTGGGCCCAGTCTTGGGAGCCACCACGTGAGTTCTCATCTGAAGCTCTGGCTCTAGCGAGGATCACCGGGTTTTCCCGCTGGGCCGCAAGTCTCTTCCTGACGTAGTCTATTAAACCTGTGTTCCTAGTCCCAGCCGGCCCCAATACCGTAGGTGATAGCTGGAAGTGACAACTCTGCTCACTTGCACTGTTCCTCCTCTCTTGCAGGCATGCCTCTCCTGTCGCAGTTGCCACATGGCTCTTCTTGGCTTGACCGTCAGGGAAAGTCTCTCAGGCTCAGGGCAGAGAGGAACGGGCCTCTACTCTTGACAGGCGTAGTCTAACCTTGGAGGCTTCAAAGCTCAGGGCGCAGATTACTGCTCTGACCAGTGTAAGACGTACTCGGGGGTACCTTCTGGGGTATCTAGAACTTGCCAGGTGGTGACCAACAGCCAGGTAGCACAGACTCCCTGCTGAGGCCTGTCACATTGGTCTCAGTGGAGTCTCTGGAGCACGTCTGCCCCGCTCTCATTACTGGCACCAAATCCACCTGTGATTTGGTGCTGGGATTTTATTTCAGTGAAGTTCTTACAGAGGGTCACTTGATCTGGTCCAGCACACAATGTTCTTCCCTCTCCAAATCTTCTAGCACGCTTTGGTTCCGCTTGATTTTAGCTGGCCAGCAGATGGCAGCCTCTCCACATTAATGGAACAACTTGCACTAATTTTCCAGAGGGCTCATGTTTTCTTGCTACATTTGGGCAAAGACCATGTTGCAGCTCATAGATTTGCTCTATCTAGATTTGGGACATATAAAATTTCAGATTGCTGCCATGGAAACTAGTTTAATTTGCTCTAAAGTTCACAGGTGTTTGGATTCCTTGTGTATGTAGCAGTGTTTTATTATGTAAGATTTTATAATTGTATGTGACTGGCACAATCATATGGGTAACTTCAGTACCATTAACCCCTTTCCGACAGCGAGCATAATGGTACGCCGATGTCAGACTCCTTCTGTTTGGCGCGGGCTCCGGTGCTGAACCCGTACCTTTCCGGGCACATGACAGCTGATTTATATAGCTGACATGTGCCCGCAACAGCCGCGGGTGGAATCGCAATCCACCAGCGGCTATTAACATGCTAAATGCCGCTGTCAAGCTCTGACAGCAGCATTTAACTCGGGCATCCAGCAAGCGCGCTGGAAATCCCGCCCATCGGTGACCCCGTCACATGATTACGGGTCACCGATGGGTTGGCATGACAACCAGAGGTCTCCAGCAGCAGGGCTGACCCGAAGGTATAGGCGAACTAGGCGGCCGCCTAGGGCGCCAACCCTAAGGGGGCGCCAGAGAAAAAATAGAAAAAATTATAAAAAATCTTTTCAAAAGGCAAAAGGTGTATGGAGCGGAGCTGAATGTGTATGAGGTGTATGGAGCGGAGCCGTGTGTGTATGAGGTGTACGGAGCGGAGCCGTGTGTGTATGACGTGTACGGAGCGGAGTCGTGTGTGTATGAGGTGTACGGAGCGGAGCCGCGTGTGTACTAGGTGTATGGAGCAGAGCGCGTGTGTACAGGGCACAGCCGCGTGTGTAGGAGTAGCTATGTGTGGCCATTATATGGTACGGAGTATCATGTGCGGCCATTATACGGTACGAAGTATCATGTGCGGCCAATATACAGTATGGAGCATTATGTGTGCTCATTATACAGTATGGAGCATCATGTGTGGCCATTATACAGTATGGAGCACTGTGTGGCCATATTTTTTTGTTTATAATTATTCTTTATGAAACAGTATGATCAGCAGTGCTAAATGGGTGTGGTTGGGACGTGGATATGGGTGTGGCTAGTTATGAATGGGTGTGGTCAGAGGCGTGGCCTAAAATTTGCCGCAGGTTAATAGCGTTATGATGCTGTCCGGCACCTGCACGCAGCCTAATGCAGAAGGGAGAAAATGATCTTTATTTTCCCTGCCAGCATTCGGTATTCAGTCATAGGGGCAGGGGGTGGAGCCGGTTCAGTCACGCTCTGAGTATACAGAGCGGCCACTTTAATCGCAGCCCCAGCCCTGACTGACAGCTGAGCCCCAATGTAGAGCCAGCATAGAGCCAGAAAGACTTGAGGGAAAACCTGATGACCCCCCCCCAGGGGCCAGAGTTCCAGAGAGAGAGCGAATCTACGTGGTAACTCCCATGGATGCGTACCACCTTTGTGAACAGACCTTTAGTGTTATATAGTGAAGAACTTTCGTTGCTAATTCACTTGTATCAGTATTTGGTTTATTGTTTGATTTACCTTGCTATTATTACCAACTGTTTAGAATTACTGTAAATTATTATTGCATTTAAACAGAATTACATTGTTCATTGACTGTGTGAGGAATATTGGTGATACAATTCCATGTCAATCATTTGTATCCTCTTTGGCATGGGATTATAAAAACCAGGGGGGTAACTACAACAGGTGCAGGGGTTGCAATCGCACCCGGGCCCTGGAGCCTAGGGGGGCCCTAAAAGTCTCTTTGGCCTATAGAAAAAGACTATTGCTATTAAAGATTTAAAATATTTGGGGGCTCCGTTGGTGCTTTCACAACGGGGCCCATGAGTTTCAAGTTACACCACTGTAAAAACCCCTTCAGTATGCAGTTGTAACAGAACACCTAGCAGCAGCAGGGGGTCAAGAGTCAAAGGACTGTGAGTATACGAAAAATTGGCCTGCACTCTGTAATAATGCAGGGTGCTGGGGTAACGGACCAAAGGTCCAATATCAGTAGACTAAGATTCACCGCACACCCTTAGTGGAATATCTTTCAGAAATGAACAAATTATTCATTATGCACAAAATCAATCAGATAACATAGGTACAATGGAAAAATAATATGCTACACAGATTACTGAGGTTTCGAATCCTCCCGGGTCTTACTCATAGGTCGCTGAATCCAGATGTAGTATGGGAGCAGAACTCAAGAAAAAGGAAGGGATGTCCCTGTAGTATCTAGGGGCTAATAATCCCAGAAATTCAGCTGTGATGGTATAGGGTGCCTATTGTGGCTGTGGACCTTATTTGCAGCGTGATTCAGCGGCGCTCCCGCACCTTGCTGTGTGGTGTCAGCCCGGACGAATTTGATGCCGCCAGAACCAACAGCCTAGGACCGTCAAGAAAGGAGTTATGATCTTTCATAGGTTTTGGAAGACTTAGTTACAAACTTCCAGTGGAGGGGATTTAGGATCAGTCCAGAGGCATGAGGGGAGTGACCCAAAGGGGATAAAAGCTAGTGTAAGGCCATGTGGTCGCTCTGTCTCTCTGATGCACATGGTCCACTTTAAAAGGGGGATCATGTTGAGTAATGTGCTGTGAAGGACCTAGGACCCTACTGCAAGCTGATACCCCCTGAGGCCCAGCATACACATGAACGAACATCACCTGGTAATTGGCATGACCCATCTGCTCATATGTTTTGTCCTACCACTTCACCCTGACGAAGCGAAACGTGCATTGGGGCAGCGGGGACGCCATAAAAACACAACATCTAGTCATGTAAGTGCCTTTTTCATACCTTCTCTGCCTGATATGCTCCACTGTTGGGAACAGTGTATCCCCTGTACTTATACTGGCATTATTGGCCCTGCTATAAACTGGTCTTATATGTATTCTATTTATTTTTTGGTCACATGTGTCCCTGCGTGGTTAGCAGCAACCCTGTTTAATACTTATTTCCTGTAACTTTTTAATGATAAATAATAAACTTTAGTCTTTTACTGGCAATGTATACTGTTGATTCATTCTGGTGTTCATCTGATTTTCAGTTTTTGCCCTCCCATTGTTGTTATTTTTGGGTTCTCGATGTAGTTATTACCACGAATCCACATGTCTGTTTCTTGGTTTAATTTTCCATGCTACCGGGGCTGTTTTCTGGCCAGATATAACTCTGCTAACAGACCAAGCATATATTGAACAAGGAACTGGTAGCAGTCCTACCGGGCCAACACTGTTTCACTGGTGCTAGTGAAAGGGGCCTCTCAGCCTGTCATGGTTGTGGGTGAATGTGGTGCCATATCAGTGGCTGCTTGGGTAAAATCCTCTTACTCCCCATGCCTCCCTGGAACCGTGTTGACAGGGCATATCTGTGTAAAACTGTACCAATCTGATCTTGCATGTCCCGAGGTGCTGCGGAACGTCATGCTGGTACAAGTGGGGAAACCTTACTACGTGATCTCCCTGACGTAATGTTGACATCAGACGGGGTGGAGAAGTATGGATCCTTCACAAACTGTTCTTGCCGTGCGTTATCTGTGTGTTTCATCCGGTCACCTGCATTACATTTGGCGCAGTCGGCAGGATGCAACATTTAAACACAGATATGGCAGTATCTTTATGGCAGTCAAGTAAAATATATCTTTAGGCGTTATGCTCAGTAATCTTCCCAAGTTCACAGGGAGCAGCGTGCCACTATGGTTCTGGATAGAGAGACTGAAGAGTATGCTGCGCATGTACATCATGGCCCCCTCCGTTCAGGCCAAGTTAGCCCTCCTGACCCTTGACGGAGAGGCTTGACAGATGGTTATGTACCACCCATCTAGGGACCGTGACACTGTGGATAAAGTGATAAAAACCTTAGATGACATGCATGGTGACACTACGGACCTAGGGCACCTCATTCGGTTGTTCCAGCGGATTCAAGGGGAAAGTGAGACAGTAGCTCAGTATGTTAATGCATTGCAGGAAGTGATGGCCCACATCACCAAAAAGACCCAAGACAGGCACAAAGGACTAGGTCCATTGGATGAAGTGCTACAGGATCAACTGGTTGCTGGATTGAGGGACCCTATCTGAGACTGGAATTAAAAGGAACTGCTGCAGCTGAATCCAGACTTGGGCTTTCTTGAGGTCAGGGCTGAAGCTAGAGTCCTGAAAAGAGAGGCCCCTGTCCTGACCAGCCCTGTCTGGAGCCATGAAGTGGCCATCTCTGAGTCAACCTACACTGATCCCAGACCCAGGGAGATACATCAAGCGTTCCCCATCCTACCCTCACTGCCCAATGTGAAAGGAGGCCAAAGCGGGAAAGCAGTTTCTCCCGAGCCCATGTCCATAGTCCATCAGTGGAACGCGAGCCAGATTGTTAGACATCAGATGGAAGAGGACATATCTCAAGAGACTGATGCGCCCCACGGTCGTGGAACATACCGTGGGGTTTCAAGCCTTGCAGGGCAGAGAAGGGGACTGCTGCTGCTACCATGTGTAAAAGTTTCCTAACACCAGAAGTGCATCGATATGTTTCAGCATTGAGATATCCAAAAAAGGCCCATATATGACTAAAGGGTGTAAAATTGGTCAGGTGATTACATACAAAAGCATGGATTTTTATCCAAAAAGATTGTATTTCTGAGCAAGACCACATGCAATGGTACAGGTCATACACTGCCAATATGTCAAAAGTATAATACAATCTTTTATTAGTTACATAAGTAAAACAGTAAACTTAGAAACAGTGGAAATAAAAGGGAAAAGAGAAGTCCTCATGAAGTGCAAGTACACAGGCTAGATAAGACAAAGGTCATCAACTTGTATAAAGTATGAAAAGATATTAAATATTGGAAAACACTATAAATTCCATACATTTGTATAGAGTTATGCCATATGTAAAGATTGTAGAAAGTAAAGTGGCATAAATAAAGTAAATACAGACTCTCCGGACTCAACGCAGGCATCCTTTGGACTCCTGTTGCAGTCTAGAGTGGAACGCACGCTGACGTCACTTCCACCCGAGTCGCCACGTTCCTATGGAAGAAGCCACTCTTGGCGAATGTAATGCCGGTGATACCATGCATGGTGGACACGGTCACTAGAACTCACACGTTTGAACGATTAAATCAAGGTGAGGCTCTGATTGGCTTTCCGTCCTTTATATACCCCATACAACCTTACATCTCAGTTCCCCGTTGAAGTCGTATACGAAACGTGCATCGGTCAGGTGCAATAACAGTAAGTTAGTATTATTTTGCCGCCATTACCTCCCATGTGTCTGCATATTTTTTACCTTTGGTCATCTTTTCTTGTGTGAGGAAGTGAAGGTGATCATATGCGAGGGTCGATATGTATCCCCCAGGATGCACATAGAAGCGCATTGAGGCTGCTGGAGTGCATTGCAGTCACAGGCATAGCTGTGATTGCAGTGCAAAATGAAAGTAAGTTTGGTCTTGGGCAAGCTATTTGCTCAAGGCATATTTAAGAAAACCCGGCATGGGCTTTTATTTTTGCAGCGAACTACAGGATGGTACTGGGGCCATTTGTTCCCTCCAGATCGGGTCTTACAAGTGTCCGATGGCCACAGATCCATTTAAAATCCCTGCAGCAAGGGTTGGGTGTGTCAGTCTAGGTTTGCAAACTGCAGAACAGGTGGCTCTGCAACACCCGGCTGGTGTGAAGTAACACAAAGTCAAGTGAAGCAAAAACGCCTGGTGCCCCTCAGCGTGACTCGGCGGTGTAGTCACCCACGGTAACAGGTCTCGGATACGGACTGTCTCGACGCCCTGGCTGCGATCCAGAGGATACTGTTTGCTTTTCATTTGTAAGTTTTGGACATTAAACACATTTTTCTTTGAACTTTCCTGTGGTCCCTGCCTATTTGTCGCACTCCACCAACCCCACTGCGCTACATTTGCTATACTATTTATAGACTTATGTGTTACATGAGGTACTCCTCTGCTATATGTGGTGATTGCTGTGCAGCTCTTCATAGAGTTATTACTCATTTAGCACTGACTTTACTCAAATCCTAAATTATTAGGCTGCTCTGAAACAGGTTGTTTCATGCACTAACATGTCTCTTTACATTTATTGAGAATCACTAACTCAGCACATGCCACTTTACTTTCTACAATCTTTACGTATGGCATAACTGTATACAAATTTCTGGTATTTCCAATCTAATATCTTTTCATACTTCATGCAAGTTGATGACGTTTGTCTTATCTAGCCCCTGTACTTGCACTTAATGAGGACTTCTTCTCTTTTCCCTTTTATTTCCACTGTTTCTATGTTTACTTCTTTAATTATGTAACTAATAAAAGATTGTATTACTCTTTTGACATATTGGCTGTGTATCATGTTTATAGGCATTGCATATCCTTAATGGGTACACAGTATTCAATTATTCTGTTTAGGCTTGTTAATAATTTGATGTAGGAAAAATACCCATCTTATGTCTTCTAATGGGATTAATATAGGCCCAATGACAGAGATTGAGGAGCATTTCTATATATTGTGCTGAAGGAAGAAACTTATGGCTATAATCAATTGCTGTAAGTGTGTTTGGTATAATGAGTTCTGGTATATCCCTCGACCATTTGGTTAGTGATGTTGACTGGGCGACATGGTCTGTTGGTTTATTAAGGCATTTATAATACCTTGATATTTGGCTTTTTGAGGACTGAGATGGTGAAAAGAGTATTCTTAAAAGTGGGTTCCACTCTGTTTCGGTAAGGTGGGGCAGAAAAAGTTGAAATATAGATCTTAGCTTGTACAATTAGAAAATTAGAAAAACAGGAGCAGCACCAGGGAAAGGTGACTGCAGAGCCTCCCTGGCACAGAACAAACCATTCAGATAAGAAGTAACGAATGGAGGCAGCACACCAAGCAATATGGCCAAAAAAACAGTGGTATATTAGACTATAGTGTCAGTGGCAATGTTTCGGTTTTGAGGTATGAACCTTTCTCAAGTTTTAAAATACAGAGGGGTGAAGCCAGCGCTGCTTATGGTTAGAGCACAATACAAAAAGTGCATATGCACTTTATGTATTGCGTTCTGACCATAAAAAGCGCTGGCTTCTCCCCCTTTTTTATTTTGATATTGGTTTGTGGTTGACCACCACTGTTGCCGTGCGTGCTAGGTTATGTACGCCATTCTTTCTGTGTTTTTTGTGATTGACCTAGGCTGCTGTACACACTTACATCAGCCCTGCCTTGCCCTAGGCTTTGTTTGATTGTGCACCTGTGTCCAAGCCTGTCTCACCCTTCACCTGTGGTGCTGGTTGGGCAGTGTGGAGGTTGTATCTAAAATGTCTATGTCCAGACCTGGTCAACCTTAATCTGCGCTTGCCCTTCTGGCGCCATGGGAGTGATTTAGAAAAGCTTCAGGTACAGTTTGCATTTAACCCCTTTACCCCCAAGGGTGGTTTGCATGTTAATGACCGGGCCAATTTTTACAATTCTGACCACTGTCCCTTTATGAGGTTATAACTCTGGAACGCTTCAACGGACCCTGGTGATTCTGACAAAGTTTTCTCGTGACATATTGTACTTCATGATAGTTGTAAAATTTCTTTGATATTACCTGCGTTTATTTGTGAAAATAAAATGGAAATTTGGCGAAAATTTTGAAAATTTCGCAATTTTCCAACTTTGAATTTTTATGCAATTAAATCACAGAGATATGTCACACAAAATAGTTAATAAGTAACATTTCCCACATGTCTACTTTACATCAGCACAATTTTGGAAACAATTTTTTTTTTGTTAGGGAGTTATAAGGGTTAAAAGTTGACCAGCAATTTCTCATTTTTACAACACCATTTTTTTTTAGGGACCACATCTCATTTGAAGTCATTTTGAAGGGTCTATATGATAGAAAATAACCAAGTGTAACACCATTCTAAAAACTGCATCCCTCAAGGTGCTCAAAACCACATTCAAGAAGTTTATTAACCCTTCAGGTGTTTCACAGGAATTTTTGGAATGTTTAAATAAAAATGAACATTTAACTTTTTTTCACAAAAAATTTATTCAGCTCCAATTTGTTTTATTTTACCAAGGGTAACAGGAAAAAATGGACTCCAAAAGTTGTTGTACAATTTGTCCTGAGTACGCTGATACCCCATATGTGGGGGTAAACCACTGTTTGGGCGCATGGCTGTCACGGGAGACCTAGGCAGGAACGAGCTTATAACCCGGGCCCCAGTGATTTCCCTCAGACTAGGGAAACCCTGACTGACCCTCTACCTAGAGTTTACACTGATGGTGTGCATGTCTAGGCCTCCACCCTCTCCCTATCTCCTGTTTCAACCCTAGGCTGAAAACACCCCCCTCCACCCAGTGAAGGGATAATACACCAATACCCACAGTTAGCACAGACAAGGATAACGGAAAATATACACCACGCCGCAGTCACTCAGGAATACAGTATAAATGCACAGGGCAAAATAAATACAAATATAGGAAGGAGTAAATAAGACAAAGGGAAATACATCACCAGATACGATACTCCAACTACTAGCTCACCACTCCAGACCGAGATAACCAAGCACTCGCCCTTCACCATGCTGTGATTTTAATTACATCCATACACAGTTGGTTCTGAGCTTCCTATAAAAGCAGGCTTTACCATGTTATTAGCCATAGGTAAGTGTTCACACTAGGCAGTCAGCTCAGGTACCCATCCGATCTGAGATTACCTTGACGTTTGGTGGATGGGCTCACAACGTTTGGCCAAATATTGTGCTAAGAATCTCATGTGTTTTTTCACAAATTGCCCTAGCCATTATGCTATTCACATTTCATATATTGCACATTTCCTTGTCTTAGCACAGTAAATTTTGAGTGCAGCCATTGATCTATTTGCTATATAACCAAGCACTAGACAGAAGCTATAATCGGCGATGCCCAATGTTCAGGAGAACTATTTAAAGGCAGTGGGCATGGCCCAGCTTCCAATCCGAGCACCAGGTAAATTAACCCCGGACCAGCTAGATAAAATCTAGCTGACGCCAATGAGCGCATAGTGGTCAAAAGCGGAATTACCGCTGTCTGTCGAACGACCTGGTCTGAACAGTGTCCGACATGACAGTACCCCGCCTTCTACGAGGGACCCCAGGGCCCTCATGGCTTATAGGACCCGGCTTGTCCGGATGGCGGCGTTGAAAAAACCTGACCAGCCGATCTGCATGAACGTCTGAGGCTGGTACCCAGGACCTCTCCTCAGGCCCATAACCACGCCAGTGTACCAAGTACTGTAAAGTGCGGCGCACTACACGAGAGTGAATCACCTTGGAGACTTCAAATTCCAAATTACCATCCACCAAGACTGGAGGTGGCATAGGCGCCGCATCCACGGAACCCACCACCTTCTTTAACAGAGACCTGTGAAACACGTTGTGTATCTTATACATCGTAGGAAGCTCCAATCAGTACGCTACTGGGTTAATGACGGCGGTGACCCTAAATGGACCAATAAACCGTGGACCCAATTTAAGAGATGGTATTTTGAGTCTTATGCTTTTTGTGGATAACCACACCCAGTCATCCACACTCAGCTCTGGACCTGGCACATGCCTACTGTCAGCCACACGTTTGTACCTGGCACCCACACTCAACAGACGCTGTTTAACTCTCCTCCAGACTGAAGATAATTGTGCTCCTAACTGGTCTTCCTCCGGGACGCCGGAAGAGACCCCCGGACTCAAAGTACAAAATTGAGGATGAAGCCCGTAAACACAAAATAACGGAGACTCCCCATGCGACTCCTGGCGGTGATTATTGATGGCAAACTCAGCCAAAGGAAGAAACTTCGACCACTCCTCCTGGTTATCTGAAACAAAGCAGCGTAAGTATTGTTCCAAATTTTGGTTCATACGCTCGGTCTGACCATTAGACTGAGGGTGAAACGCCGTAGAATGAGACAATTTGATCCTCAGCCGTGAACAAAATGCTTTCCAAAGTTTTGCCACAAACTGAGACCCCCTATCAGAAACGATGTCAGACGGAACCCCATGAAGTCTGACCACTTCCTGCACAAATACCTGAGCCAAAGTCTTAGCATTAGGCAACGAAGGTAAAGCCACAAAGTGCGACATTTTTGAGAACCGATCAACAATCACCAAGATGACCGTGTTCCCAGCTGAGGAGGGCAAGTCAGTGATAAAATCCATGGAGATTTCCGTCCATGGCTTACTAGGTACCTCGAGAGGAAGTAGTGTGCCAACAGGACGGGAGCGGGGCGTCTTAGTCCTAGCGCACGTGGTGCAAACTGACACGTATGAGACCACGTCCTGTCGGATCTTGGGCCACCAAAACCGAGGTGACACCAACTACAAGGTACCCCTAACCCCTGGATGGCCAGCCAGGACAGCATCATGATGCTCCGCCAAAACCTTTAAGCGGAGATGGAGCGGTACAAACGTTTTGTTGATGGGAAGCTCAGATGGTACCTCCACCTGAGCCTCGGCAATCTCAGCCTCAACCTCGGTAGTGAGAGCCGAAACCACAACACCCTTTTGGAGGATGGGTACTGTATCTTCCCGAGGCTCTCCCCCCGGAAAACACCGGGACAAAGCATCCGCCTTAGTGTTTTTAGAACCAGGTCTGTAAGTGACAACAAAGTTGAACCGCGTGAAAAACAATGCCCAGCGAGCCTGCCTCGGAGACAGACGCTTGGCAGACTCCAAATAAAGCAAATTCTTATGGTCGGTAATAACAGTAACCTGATGAACCGACCCCTCCAAGAAGTGTCGCCATTCCTCAAAGGCCAATTTGACTGTCAACAACTCTCTGTTGTCGATATCGTAGTAACGTTCGGCGGGCGACAGTTTCTTGGAAAAATAGGCACAAGGACGCAAACCGCTCAAGGATGAGCCTTGTGACAACACCGCCCCCACACCAACCTCAGACGCATCGACTTCTACAACAAAAGGTTTCGATACATCTGGCTGCACAAGAATGGGAGCCGAAACAAACCTGTTCTTAAGAGATTCAAACACGCACACAGCAGCCTCAGGCCAAACGGAGAAATTGGTACCCTTTCTAGTCATGTCAGTTAGCGGTTTAGCAATGATGGAAAAATCCTTGATAAACTTCCTATAGTAGTTAGAAAACCCAAGGAACCGCTGAAGTGCTTTCAGGTTATCAGGCCTTTTCCAATGCAACACCGCTTGCACCTTAGCGGCGTCCATCTTAAAACCCGAAGCAGACACAATGTAGCCCAAGAAAGGCAACTCCTGTACCGAAAATACACATTTCTCCAGTTTTGCATATAGCTTATTCTCTCTGAGAAGCTGTAACACCTGCCTGACATGATCTAAATGAGTATCACGGTCGCAAGAATATATGAGGATGTCATCTAGGTACACAATAACGAATTTCCCCAAAACATGCGAGAACACATCATTTATGAAATGTTGAAACACTGCAGGTGCGTTTGTCAACCCAAATGGTATCACCAATTTTTCAAAATGACCCTCAGGGGTATTAAAATCCGTCTTCCACTCATCACCTTGACGGACTCTTATGAGGTTGTACGCCCCCCTGAGGTCAAGCTTGGTAAACCACTTAGCACCTGCCACCTGGTTGAACAAATCCGGTATCAATGGCATAGGGTATGGATCATGAACCGTAATCTGGTTTAACTCCCTGAAATCCAGACACGGCCGTAGTCCACCATCTTTCTTAACGAAGAAGAACCCTGCTGCCACTGGTGAGGATGAAGGCCTGATGTGCCCTTTGCTCAAACTTTCAGCAATGTAATCCTTTAGCGCTTGTCTCTCCGGACCGGAGATGTTAAACATCCTTGCTTTAGGCAACTTGGCCCCTGGTTTAAACCTGATAGAACAGTCATAGGAGCGATGTGGTGGCAACTCTGAACAACCCTTCTCAGAGAACACATCCACAAAATCCAGAAGTGACTCAGGAACGCTTGGAGTCACAGCAGAAACACATGTGGCCAAGCAATTCTCCTGACAGAAATCACTCCACTGAATTATGTCCTGAGTTTTCCAGTCAATAACTGGGTTGTGTGTAGACAACCATGGAAAACCCAGAACCAATTGTGCCGGAAGACTCTTGAGCACCTTACATGTAACCTGCTCGAAATGAAGAACCCCAATGTGGAGATTAATCTCAGCCACAAACTCAGTAATCTCCCCCTGTGGGAGAGGAGCAGAATTGATGGTGACCACGCGGATAGGATGAGGCAGTTTTTCAATCCTAAAACCAGCAGTGCGCACAAACTCCTCATCAATGAGATTTGTGGCAGAACCACTATCCACAAAAACAGTGATTGGCAGCTCTCTGCCAGCGACAACAACTTTGGCAGGGAGCATGCACTGAGAAACCATCATGGAGGATATACATAAGCTCAGATTGGACTCCTCCACACCCTCTGAGCTTAGAAGTTTTTCCGCCGTTGCGTTTTTCTTTGACAGCAGAGGACAGATATTAATAAAATGACCAGTCTTATCGCAGTAAAAACAGGCTCCCTGCTTCCTGAATACAGGGGCTCGAGTCTTAACATGTGATACCCCTGCGACTTGCATAGGTTCCGTGGGCTCACCTGCAGCAACCTCACGTGAACCTAAACCTTCACCCACAGGTGGCGTCTCATGATCCCCCTGACGGAAACGGCGATCAATGCGGACAACAAGACTCATAGTGGAATCTAGTGAAGCAGGAGTCTCATACATCAGGAGGGCTTTTTTAACCCTATCAGAAACTCGATGAATAAAGTTACTCCGCAGCGCGGAATCATTCCACTGTGTGTCGACCGCCCAGCGGCGAAATTCAGAACAGTAATCCTCTGCAACTCGCTCCCCCTGGCGAATAGTGCGTATCTTAGTATCTGCTAGAGCCATTCTGTCAGGCTCATCGTAAATGTTTCCAAGAGAAGAAAAAAAACTCTCCACAGAGTCAAATGCAGCAGAATCAGATGGCAAAGAAAACGCCCATGCTTGGGGATCCCCGTTTAATAATGACAACACCAGACCCACACGCTGAGCCTCATTACCGGAGGAGATCGGGCGCATACGGAAATACAGTTTGCAAGGTTCACGAAAAGAAACAAATTTACTGCGTTCCCCAGCAAATTTTTCAGGCAAAGGAAATTTAGGCTCAGAAACTTTACCTGTAATTCCGGCTTGCACATTAGACACTGCTAGTCCCTGTTGCTGCACTGCCCCCCTTAACTCAGTGACCTGCAGGGACAGTGCCTTCAACTGGCGGGTTATGGAAATCATGGGGTCCATAGAAATAATGTTGGCCGATTATAATGTCACGGGAGACCTAGGCAGGAACGAGCTTATAACCCGGGCCCCTGCGATTTCCCTCAGACTAGGGAAACCCTGACTGACCCTCTACCTAGAGTTTACACTGATGGTGTGCATGTCTAGGCCTCCACCCTCTCCCTGTCTCCTGTTTCAACCCTAGGCTGAAAACACCCCCCTCCACCCAGTGAAGTAATAATACACCAATACCCACAGTTAGCACAGACAAGGATAACGGAAAATATACACCACGCTGCAGTCACTCAGGAATACACTATAAATGCACAGGGCAAAATAAATACAAATATAGGAAGGAGGAAATAAGACAAAGGGAAATACACCACCAGATACGATACTCCAACTCCTAGCTCACCACTCCAGACCGAGATAACCAAGCACAAGACAGAAGCTATAATCGGCGACGCCCAATGTTCAGGAGAACTATTTAAAGGCAGTGGGCATGGCCCAGCTTCCAATCCGAGCACCAGGTAAATTAACCCCGGACCAGCTAGATAAAATCTAGCCGACGCTATTGAGCGCATAGTGGTCAAAAGTGGAATTACCGCTGTCTGTCGAACGACCTGGTCTGAACAGTGTCCGACATGACAATGGCAGAGCTTGGAAGCGAAGGAGCACCATTTGACTTTTCAATGCAAAATTGACTGGAATTGAGATGGGATGCCGTGTTGTGCTTGGAGAGTCCCTGATGTGCCTAAACATTGAAACCCCTCACAAGTGACACCATTTTGGGAAGTAGACCCCCTAAGGAACTTATCTAGATGTGTGGTGAGCACTTTGACCCATAAAGTGATTCACAGAAGTTTATAATGCAGAGCCGTAAAAATAAAAAATCATATTTTTTCACAAAAATGATCTTTTCGCCCCAATTTTTTATTTTTATTGGACCCCAAAAGTTGTACAATTTGTCCTGAGTATGCTGATACCCCATATTTGGGGGTAAACCACTGTTTGGGCAGAGCTCAGAAGGGAAGGAGCGCCATTTGCCTTTTCAATGCAAAATTGACTGGAATTGAGATGGGACGCCATGTTGCGTTTAGAGAGCCACTAATGTGCCTAAACATTGAAACCCCCCACAAGTGACACCATTTTGGAAAGTAGACCCCCTAAGGAACTCATCTAGATGTGTTGTGAGAGCGTTGAACCCCCAAGTGTTTCACTACAGTTTATAACGCAGAGCCGTGAAAATAAAAAAAAAAAAATTTCCCACAAGAATTATTTTTTAGCCCCCAGTTTTGTATTTTCCCAAGGCTAACAGGAGAAATTGGACCCAAAAGTTGTTGTCCAATTTGTCCTGAGTACGGTGATACCCCATATGTGGGGGGGGAACCACCGTTTGAGCGCATGGCAGAGCTCGGAAGAGAAGGAGCGCCATTTGGAATGCAGACTTAGATGGACTGGTCAGCAGGCGTCACGTTGCATTTGCAGAGCCCCTGATGTAACTAAACAGTAGAAACCCCCCACAAGTGACCCCATATTGGAAACCAGACCCCCAAAGGAACTTATCTAGATGTGTTGTCAGAACTTTGAACCCCAAGTGTTTCACTACAGTTTATAACGCAGAGCCGTGAAAATAAAAAATCCTTTTTTTTTTCATAAAAATTATTTTTTAGCCCGCAGTTTTGTATTTTCCCAAGGGTAACAGGAGAAATTGGACCCCAAAATATGTTGTCCAATGTGCCCTGAGTACGCTGATACCCCATATGTTGGGGTAAACCCCTGTTTGGGCGTACGGGAGAGCTCGGAAGGAGCACTGTTTTACGTTTTCAACACAGAATTGGCTGGAATTGAGATCGGACGCCATGTCGCGTTAAGAAAGCCCCTGATGTGCCTAAACAGTGGAAACTCCCCAATTATAACTGAAACCCTAATCCAAACACACCCCTAACCCTAATCCCAACGGTAACCCTAACCACACCCCTAACCCTGACACATCCCTAACCCTAATCCCAACCCTATTCCCAACCGTAAATGTAATCCAAACCCTTACCCTAACTTTAGCCCCAAACCTATCTGTAGCCTTAACCCTAGCCCCAACCCTAGCCCTAACCCTAACCCTAGCCCTAACCCTAGCCCTAACCCTAGCCCTAACCCTAGCCCTGACCCTAGCCCTAACCCTAATGGGAAAATGGAAATAAATACATTTTTTAAATTTTTTAAATTTTTCTCTAACTAAGGGGGTGATGAAGGGAGATTTTATTTACTTTTATAGCGGGTTTTTTAGCTAATTTTTATGAGTGGCAGCCATCACACACTAAAAGATGCTTTTTATTGCAAAAAAAATTTTTTGCGTTACCACATTTTGAGAGCTATAATTTTTCCATATTTTGGTCCACAGAGTCATGTGTTTTTTGCGGGACAAGTTGACATTTTTATTGGTAACATTACCGTGACATTTTTTTATCGCTTTTTATTCCGATTTTTGTGAGGCAGTATGACCAAAAACCAGCTATTCATGAATTTCTTTGGGGGGAGTTGTTTATACCGTTCCACGTTTGGTTTGGTAAAATGGATAAAGCAGTTTTATTCTTCTGGTCAGTACGATTACAGCGATACCTCATTTATATTTTTTTTATGTTTTGGCGCTTTTATACAATAAAAACTATTTTATAGAAAAAAATAATTATTTTTGCATCGCTTTAATCTGCGGACTATAACTTTTTTATTTTTTCACTGACGATGCTGTATGGCAGCTCATTTTTTGCGGGACAAGATGACGTTTTCAGCAGTAACATGGTTATTTATATCCATCTTTTTGATCGCGTGTTATTCCACTTTTTGTTTGGCAGTATGATAATAAAGCGTTGTTCTTTGCCTCGTTTTTTTTTTTTCACTGAAGTGGGACAGTTTTATAGGTCGGGTCGTTTGATCACAGTGTGCTGGGGGTTAATGTGTCGGGGGCGGTCCGTGACCGCTCCTGGCACATAGTGCCGGATGTCAGCTGCGATAGTCAGCTGACACCCGGCCGCGATCGGCCGCGCTCCCCCCGTGAGCGCAGCCGATTGCTATGATGTACTATCCCGTCGGTGGGCATACGGGCCCACTGTCACGGGAAACCTAGGTAGGCAAAAGCTAATAACCCGGGCTCCTGCGATTTCCCTCAGGCTAGGGAAACCCTGACTGACCCTCTCACAGAGTTTACACTGATGGTGTGCATGTCTGGGCTTCCATCCTCACCCTGTCTCCTGTTTCAACCCTAAGCTGAAACCACCACCCACCACCCAGTGAGGAGAACACACACCAATACCCACAGTTAGCACAGACAAGGATAACGGAAAATATACACCACGCCGCAGTCACACAGGAATACACTATATGTGCACAGGGCAAAACAAATACAAATATAGGAAGGAGAAAATAAGACAAAGGGAAATACACCACCAGATACGATACTCCAACTCCTAGACCACCACTCCAGACCGAGATAACCAAGCACAAGACAGAAGCTATAATCGGCGATGCCCAATGTTCAGCAGAACTATTTAAAGGCAGTGGGCGTGACTCAGCTTCCAATCCGAGTACCAGCTAAATTAACCCCGGACCAGCTAGATAAAATCTAGCCGACGCCACTGTGTGCATAGTGGACAAAAGCGGAATTACCGCTGTCTGTCGAACGACCTGGTGTCGGACAGCGTCCGACATGACAGTGCCCCGCCTTCTACGAGGGACCCCAGGGCCCTCACGACTTATAGGACCTGGCTTGTCCGGATGGCGGCGGTGAAACATACTGACCAGCCGATCCGCATGAATGTCCGAGGCTGGTACCCAAGACCTCTCCTCAGGCCCATAACCATGCCAGTGTACCAAGTACTGTAAAGTGCGGTGCACTACACAAGAGTCAACCACCTTGGAGACTTCAAATTCCAAATTACCATCCACCAAGACTGGAGAAGGCATCGGCGTCGCATCCACAAGACCCACCACTTTTTTTTAGCAACGATCTGTGGAACACGTGTATCTTATACACCGTAGGAAGCTCCAATCGGTAAGCTACTGGGTTAATGATGGCGGCGACCCTAAATGGACCAATAAACCTTGGACCCAATTTAAGGGTTGTTATTTTGAGTCTTATGTTTTTTTGTGGATAACCACACCCAATTATCCACACTCAGGTCCGGACCTGGCACACGCCTATTGTCAGCCACACGTTTGTACCTAGCACCCACGCTCAACAGGCGCTGTTTCACTCTCCTCCAGACTGATGACAGTTGTGCTCCTAACTGGTCTTCCTCCGGGACGCCGGAAGAGACCCCCGGACTCAAAGTACAAAATTGAGGATGAAGCCCGTAAACACAAAAAAACGGAGACTCCCCAGAAGATTCCTGGCGGTGATTATTTATGGCAAACTCAGCCAAAGGAAGGAACGTCGACCACTCCTCCTGATTATCAGAAACAAAGCAGCGTAAGTACTGTTCCAAATTTTGGTTCATACGCTCGGTCTGACCATTTGACTGAGGATGAAACGCCGAAGAATGAGACAACTTGATCCCCAGCCGGGAGCAAAAGGCTTTCCAAAATTTTGCCACAAACTGAGACGCCTTATCAGAAACGATGTCAGATGGAACCCCATGAAGTCTGACCACTTCCTGCACAAATACCTGAGCCAAAGTCTTAGCATTAGGCAACGAAGGTAAAGCCACAAAGTGCGACATCTTTGAGAACCGATCAACAATCACCAAGATGACCGTGTTCCCAGCAGAGGAAGGCAAGTCAGTGATAAAATCCATGGAGATCTCCGACCATGGCTTACTAGGTACCTCGAGAGGAAGTAGTGTGCCAACAGGACGGGAGCGCGGCGTCTTAGCCCTAGTGCACGTGGTGCAAGCTGACACGTATGAGACCACATCCTGTCGGATTTTGGTCCACCAAAACCGACGTGATACCAACTCCAAAGTACCCCTGACCCCTGGGTGGCCAGCCAGGACAGCATCATGATGCTCCGCCAAAACCTTTAAGCGGAGATGAAGCGGTACAAACGATTTGTTCATGGGATGCTCATGTGGTACCTCCTCCTGGGCCTCGGCAATCCCAGCCTCAACCTCGGTTGTGAGAGCCGAAACTACAATAACTTTTTGGAGGATGGGTACCGGATCTTCCCTAGGTTCTCCCCCCGGAAAACACCTGGGCAAAGCATCTGCTTTAGTGTTATTAGACCCAGGTCGGTAAGTAACAACAAAGTTGAACCGCGTGAAAAACAATGTCCAGTTAGCTTGCCTGGGGGACAGACTCTTGGCAGACTCCAGATAAAGTAAATTCTTATGGTCAGTAATAACAGTAACCTGATGAACCGACCCCTCCAAAATGTGTCGCCATTCCTCAAAGGCCAACTTGATTGCCAACAACTCCCTGTTGCCGATATCGTAGTTACGTTCGGCGGGCGACAGTTTCTTGGAGAAATAGGCGCATGGACGCAACTCGCCCAAGGATGAACCTTGTGACAGCACTGCCCCCACACCAACCTAAGACGCATCGACTTCCACGACAAATGGTTTCGATACGTCTGGCTGCACAAGAATAGGGGCCGAAACAAAACTGTTCTTCAAAAATTCAAATGCGCGTACAGCAGCCTCAGGCCAGACGGAGAGATTGGTACTCTTTTTAGTCATGTCAGTTAGCGGTTTAGCAATGGTAGAAAACCCTTTGATAAACTAAACTTCCTACAGTAGTTAGAAAACCCAAGGAACCGCTGAAGTGCTTTTAAGGTTATCAGGCTGTTCCCAACGCAACACCGCTTGCACCTTAGCGGCGTCCATTTTAAACCCGAAGCAGACACAATATAACCCAAGAAAGGCAACTCCTGAACCGAAAATACACATTTCTCAAGTTTTGCATAGAGCTTATTCTCTCTGAGAAGCTGTAACACCTGCCTGACATGATCTAAATGAGTATCACGGTCGCATGAATAAATGAGAATGTCATCCAGGTACACAATAACGAATTTCCCCAAAACATGCGAGAACACATCATTTATAAAATGTTGAAACACTGCAGGCGCATTTGTCAACCCAAATGGCATCACCAAATTTTCAAAATGACCCTCAGGAGTATTAAAAGCTGTCTTCCACTCATCACCTTGACGGACTCTTATGAGGTTGTACGCCCCCCTGAGGTCAAGCTTGGTAAACCACTTAGCACCTGCCACCTGGTTGAACAAATCTGGTATCAGTGGCATAGGGTATGGATCACGAACCGTAATCTGGTTTAACTCCCTGAAATCCACGGGCGTAGTCCGCCATCTTTCTTCTTAACGAAGAAGAACCCCGCTGCCACAGGCGAAGACGAAGGCCTGATGTGCCCTTTGCTTAAACTTTCAGCAATGTAGTCCTTTAACGCTTGTCTCTCAGGACCGGAAATGTTAAACATCCTCGCTTTCGGCAATTTGGCCCCTGGTTTAAACCTGATAGTACAGTCAGGGGTGATGTGGTGGCAATCCTGAGAAACCCTTCTCTGAGAACACATCCGCAAAATCCAGAAGTGACTCAGGAATGCTTGAAGTCACCGCGGACACACATGTGACCAGGCAATTCTCCTGGCAGAATTCGCTCCACTGAATTATGTCCTGAGTTTTCCAGTCAATAACCGGGTTGTGCATAGACAACCATGGAAAACCCAAAACCACCTGTGCAGGAAGATTCCTGAGCACCTTACATGTAACCTGCTCGAAATGTAGAACCCCAATGTGGAGTTTCACCTCAGCCACAAACTCAGTAATCTCCCCCTGTGGGAGAGGAGCAGCATTGATGGTGACCACGCGGATAGGATGAGGCAGTTTTTCGATCCTAAAACCGGCTGTGCGTGCACAATCCTCATCAATCAGATTTGTGGCAGAACCACTATCCACAAAAACAGTGATTGGGAGCTCTCTGCCAGCGATAATAACTTTGGCAGGGAGCATGCATTGAGAAACCACCATGGAGGATATGCATAAGGTCAGATTGGCCTCCTCCACACCCTCTGAGCTTAGAAGTTTTCCGCCGTTACGTTTTTCTTAGACAGCAGAGGACAAATGTTAACAAAATGACCAGTTTTACCACAGTAAAAACAGGCTTCCTGCTTCCTGAGCAAAGGGGCTCAATGCTTAACATGTGACACCCCTGCAATTTGCATAGGCTCCGTGGGCTCACCTGCAGCAACCTCACGTGAACCTAAGACCTCTCCCATAGGCGGCGTCTCATGTTCCCCCTGATGCAAACGGTGATCAATGCGGACAACAAGACTCCTAGCGGAATCTAGAGAAGCAGGAGTCTCGTACATCAGGAGGACTTTTTTAACCCTTCCAGAAACCCCATGAATAAACTGACTCCGCAGCGCGGAATCATTCCATTGTGTGTCGACCGCCCAGCGGCGAAATTCAGAACAGTAATCCTCTGCAACACGCTCCCCCTGGCGAATAGCGCGTATCTTAGATTCTGCTAAAGCCATTCTGTCAGGATCATCGTAAATGTGTCCAAGAGCGGGAAAAAAAACTCTCCACTGAGTTAAATGCAGCAGAATCAGATGGAAAAGAAAACGCCCATGCTTGGGGGTCTCCGTTTAATAATGACAACACCAGGCCCACACGCTGAGCCTCATTACCTGAGGAGATCGGGCGCATACGGAAATATAGTTTGCAAGCTTCACGAAAAGTAACAAATTTACTGCGTTTCCCAGCAAACCTTTCAGGTAAAGGAAACTTAGGCTCAGCAACTCTACCTGTCGCTTCAGCTTGCACATTAGGTACTACTAGTCCTTGTTGCTGCACTGCCCCCCCTCAACTCAGTGACCTGTAGGGACAGCGCCTCCAACTGGCGGGATATGGAAGTCATGGGATCCATGGAATTAATATAATATTGGCCGATTATAATGTCATGGGAAGCCTAGGTAGGCAAAAGCTAATAACCCGGGCTCCTGCGATTTCCCTCAGGCTAGGGAAACCCTGACTGACCCTCTCCCAGAGTTTACACTGATGGTGTGCATGTCTGGGCCTCCATCCTCACCCTGTCTCCTGTTTCAACCCTAAGCTGAAACCACCACCCACCACCCAGTGTGGAGAACACACACCAATCCCCACACTTAGCACTGACACGGATAACGGGAAATATACACCACGCTGCAGTCACACAGGAATACACTATATGTGCACAGAGCAAAACAAATACAAATATAGGAAGGAGAAAATATGACAAAGGGAAATACACCACCAGATACGATACTCCAACTCCTAGACCACCACTCCAGCCCGAGATAACCAAGCACAAGACAGAAGCTATAATCGGCGACGCCCAATGTTCAGCAGAACTTTTTAAAGGCGTGGGCGTGACTCAGCTTCCAATCCGAGTACCAGCTAAATTAACCCCGGACCAGCTAGATAAAATCTAGCCGACGCCACTGTGCGCATAGTGGACAAAAGCGGAATTACCGCTGTCTGTCGAACGCCCTGGTGTGAACAGCGTCCGACATGACACCCACCCCACCTCGACGGGATAGTACGTCTAATGTCAGAAAGGGGTTAATGTGGTCTTGATTTTAATACATTTAGGAGGCCGTAATGGCACGGCGAATATAAAAAACGTAGAGTAGGACTGCCCCATTATGACAATGCCGTGACGTGGCGCGGTGGCTCAAAGAATTTATCAATTGCTTGCTAAATGTCTCATTTTGAAATACAGTTAGAAATCAATATGTGCATATGCACTTTATGTTTTGCGTTCTGACTAGTGTTGAGCATTCCAATACCGCAAGTATCGGGTATCGGCCGATACTTGCGGGTATTGGAATTCCGATACCGAGATCCGATACTTTCGTGGTATCGGGAATCGGAATCGGAAGTTTCCAGTGTATGGTTCCCAGGGTCTGAAGGAGAGGAAACTCTCCTTCAGGCCCTGGGATCCATATAAATGTGTAAAATAAAGAATTAAAATAAAAAATAGGGATATACTCACCTGTCTGGAGGCCCCTGGACTTTACCGCCGTAACCGGGAGCCTTCTTTGCTTAAAATGCGCGCGTTTAATGGTTTCCGTGACGTCACGGCTTCTGATTGGTCGCGTGCCGCCCATGTGACCGCGACGCGACCAATCACAACAAGCCGTGACGTAATTTTCAGGTCCTGATGCCTAATTCTAGGCATTCAGGATTTGAAAATTACATCACGGCTTGTGATTGGTCGCGTCGCGGTCACATGGGCGGCACGCGACCAATCAGAAGCCGTGACGTAATTTTAAAATGCGCGCGTTTACTGCCTCCCGTGACATCACGGCTTGTGATTGGTCGCGTCGCCCATGTGACCGCGACGCGACCAATCACAAGCCGTGACGTAATTTTCAAATCCTGAATGCCTAGATTTAGGCATTCAGGACCTGAAAATTACGTCACGGCTTGTTGTGATTGGTCGCGTCGCGGTCACATGGGCGGCACGCGACCAATCAGAAGCCGTGACGTCACGGAAACCATTAAACGCGCGCATTTTAAGCAAAGAAGGCTCCCGGTTATGGCGGTAAAGTCCAGGCTGCGTCGGAGAGGTGAGTATATCAATGTTTTTTATTTTAATTCTTTATTTTACACATTAATATGGTTCCCAGGGCCTGAAGGAGAGTTTCCTCTCCTTCAGACCCTGGGAACCATACAGGATACCGTCCGATACTTGAGTCCCATTGACTTGTATTGGTATCGGGTATCGGTATCGGATTAGATCCGATACTTTGCCGGTATCGGCCGATACTTTCCGATACCGATACTTTCAAGTATCGGACGGTATCGCTCAACACTAGTTCTGACCATAAGCAGCGCTGGCTTCTCCCCTTTTTTATTTCTCAAGTTTTAGGTATTTAGAATTAAGCTCTGAAGTTGTTAGTATTCGTCAGTGTGAATGATCTAATAAATTATCAATAGGTCTAAGTTCCATTTTATACCAAAGGTAAAAAGTATGATGAGATTGTCCACATTTGAAGCTATGGTTTTGAATTAGGGGGAGTTCGGTGGAATAGTTAAGGTGAAATGACAACAACTGCACTGTTCTTCAGCCTTGGCATAGGACTTTTTACATTTCCACGATGAAAAATAGGATACATTTTCATTTTTTATAGTCTAATCTATTTATTTTTTCAGTTACTTATAAATGTCCAATATATGGTTCAGCACTGTGCAGTGATCAATACTGTTGTCAGTCTCTGTTCAGAGCAGGCTCACAATCTAATTTCTCAAACTTAGATATACTGTAGAAGGCTAGACGAAATGCAAAAACACAATACTATATAGGGTAAGCTGAACACAAAAAAAGTGTACAATCACAGGATAATATAGGCTCTCCTCGAGGTGTTGTCATCTGTATGAGCACAACATTAGGTTTGAGTATATCTGGATTAAGGATCCTGCTAATGACCATTGTTACGTGGGGGTACACACACTATACCTTGTTATGTCCTTTATGTCTGTCTAACCTCACTGTGGATCATCAGAACATTTATGTTCTGGAGTACCAAAGGAAGAAGATGGCATTTTTCTAATGCTAACCTACTTAAAATATTGAAGAATATCTTCACTCAAAGAATATTTTGCCCCAAAAGTGCTCACTTCATCTGGTGTCAGACCAGACAACATTACTGCAACACAACATTGCTAACAAGTTAAACCACCATGCTACCCTTCTCCATCATCATGTTCTTAGTAGCTGTAAACTTATGTATTGTGGAATGTGGTGTTACCAGATGTCAAAAAAAATTTGTGTCACCTAAGTTAATTTATAGAAGTCCAAAAACAGGAGCAGCACACCGTGATCAGTGAAAAAAAGGAGCTTTTATTTAGCTCATGACAGCGACGTTTCGATTCAGACAAATGAACCTTTTTCAGGTTCATTTGTCTGAACCAAATCGTCGCTGTCATGAGCTAAATAAAAGCTCCTTTTTTTCACTGATTATGGTGTGCTGCTCCTGTTTTTGGACTTCTATACACAAGGTTTGGTCTTTTGCCTTTGGGAGCTTTTTTGCACCCGGACTATTTATTTTTTGCTTGTTGTGCTGCTCTGTTTTTGTTTTTTTCTAAGTTAATTTATATATATTGCATCAGATAAAATATATATTGTTTGGAAAGCTAACAATGCAGGAAGAAAAATAATAATTAAACCTGATGGAGAATGGAAATTTGGTATCAGAAGCTGAAGAAAGTCTCCAAGTTCAGCGCATATGCGATGACGTGCATCGATGAGCTGATAGAGAGACTTGGGCCGGCAAGATACATGGCCATCTTGGATCTATCAAAGGGGATATTGGCAAATCCCCGTGTCACAAGAAGACAAGGAGAACATGGCTGTCTCTATGCCTGACTGTTGCTTCCAATATGTACGGATGCCGATCTGACTGCAGGGAGCTTCAGCCACCTTCCAGAGAGCCATGGACCATCTCCTCGCACCTACAAGAATTACTCTGATGCATACATGAACGATAATGTAATTTTCAACTCAAATTGGGGAACTCATCTGGAAAAGGTCCATCCAGTGTTTGATGCACTCAGAAAGGCAGGGTTCTCTTTAAATCCAAAAAATGTGCCGTGGGGAAAGTGGAGGCCAAATACCTTGGATATGTAGAAGGTAGAGGTTAAATAAAAGCCCAGACCAATAAAGTGGATGCACTCCACTTTTAAAGAAGCAAGTTAGGGCATTTCTGGAAATCGTGGGGTACTACAGGAGGTTGATTCCAAACTTTGCCATGGTGGCTGCACCCCTGACCGATCTACTTAAGGGGACAGAATGTCATGGCCAAATGGACATCGGAGGCTGAGACGGCATTTCAGGAACTGAAAGTGGCTCTGTGTAAGCAGCCAGTTCTGATTGCCCCGATTTTAAGAAGGAACTTGTACTCCAAATGAATGCCTCAGAAGTATGACTAGGAGCGGTCCTTTCTCAGGAGATTCACGGAGAGGAGCAGCCTGTTATGAGTAGGAAACTGTCGGCATGTGAGAAAAATTATTCCATTGTAGAAAAGGATTGCATAGCCATAAAGTAGGTGGTGGACACATTGCCATATCATCTCTTAGGGTGAGAATTTAAACTAGTGTCAGACCATGACCCACTCCGGTGGAAGAGGAAGAAAAAGGGGTAAATGTGGAGTTACCTGCTGGTTTCTAGCCCTGCAGGATTTCCACTAGTATGTAGAACATAGAAGCGGGAGTTACATGCTAATGCCGATGCTCTCTCTAGAATCTAGTGTCTAGTGGTGGAAGGTGCCAAGCCCACAGCTTTAGGCAGAGGGGGAGGTATGTGAGGTGGCTTTTGGACACCTAGTAGTTGGGAGATAAACTTCAAGTAATGCTTCAGTACATACAGGACTAAAAGGGGTTAATCAGCCATGACAGATTGATTGTGAGCAGCTGATGAGTTGGGAGAGACTCACCATATGTCTACCCCTGGTGTAGTTCACTTTGTAAATGGAGAGATGTTTGTCTCACACATGCCTGTGTGTATGGAGGTGTGCAGATCTCCTGGATTGAATACCTTTGCTAAAGGACTAAGAAGCTGGACTCTAAGTCAGGCAGGGTAACCAGCACTATTGTATGGACTTTATGCTTTATGCTGTACTTTGAGCCAGACATTCAGAGTTTCATCAGGGAATTCCTTCATTCAAGACAACAAAAGAAGACCATAGGCCATTCTGCAATGAGGATAACAGCTCACAGGCCTAGGCAATATGCCCCACATGTCCTCTGACATACAATATGAGCCCCCACACAGCGCCCTATATACAGTATGAGCCTCCACATAGCTCCATACATAGTGAGCCCACACATAGTCCCCCTACATACAGTATGAGTCCACACACAACCCCCTACATACAGTATGATCACTCACATTGCCTCCAGTATACAGTATGAGCCCCCACATAGCCCCCTAAATACAGTATGAGCCCCCATATAGCCTCCTATATACAGTATGAGTCTTCATATAGCTCCTTATATAATGTATGAGCCAGAACATAGCTCCCTATATAAAGTATGAGCCCACACATAGCCTCCTATTTACAGTATGAGCTTGCACATAGCTCCCTAGATACAGTATGAGCCTGCACATAATGCATATAGGAAGTTATGAGCCCTCACATAACTCCCTATATATAGTATGATCCCGCACATAGCCTCCTATTTACAGTATGAGCCTGCACATAGCCTCCTATATACAGTATGAGCCCCCACATAGCATATTATAAGCCTCTTATATACAGTATGAGCCCCCTTATATACAGTATGAGCCCTCACAAGGGCTTCTATATACAGTGTGAGCCCCTACATATCTCCCTATATACAGTATGAGCCCACACATAACATATTATATACAGTATGAGCCCTCACATAGCCTCCTATATACAGTATAAGCCCCCATACAGCCCCCTATATATAGAGAAGGAAGAGATCATTTACTGAAGAACTGTTCATATAGATTAGGAAGCGATTAATTTGCTCTGTGACTGGGGCTAATATGCCAGCCATGTTACTGCGAAAATCGGATCTAAAAACATTTATTTCAATGTTGTTTTGCCCCCCAAAAGTCTTTTATAACCTTATGATTGACATAATGTATGAAATAAATGAAAATGTTAAATAAAGCAAGAAAAAAATGTAAACAAAAAGTTACTGGCAGTACGAATCGTTTTCACCCTGCCCCAGTTCAAAGAAGACCCTTTATATCTCATATATAAAAATAATTTATTTGGAAAGGAAAACCATTTTAAATACGTTTTATTGGTCCTTTTTGGTCGAAAAAAAAAATAATTTCACAAATGTGTAAAGCACTTAACTTTTTTTTCCCCACAAGAAAAAGGAGGTCGCATGTACCACAAAAAAAGGCCAAAAATTATTTAATTATCCAAATGAGACAATTTAGAGCTTTTAAAACTAAATGTATGGAAAAAAATGTATGTATGAAAATGTGCATGGTCATAAACGGGGGAGAGATAGCCTGGTGTCGAACAGGTTAAATGATCTTGCTGTAACAGCTAAATTTGGAGAAAACTTTAATCCCAGATTTTTAATCATCCATTACATATTTATTTACAAAGCAGCCCTATGGCTTATGTCAGTTTTAAATATCAGATTTTTTTCTTCTGCATGGAAAAACAGACCTTTTTTTTCAGTGTGGTGGAATCATTTCTGGTCCATGTTTCTTTTTTTGTATCTTTTTTGCATCCGTTTTTTCTGGAACAAAGAAAGAAATTCCTTTGCCATTAAAAAGTAATGTAAAGTAATGTACTTGTAATTCTCGAATTTGATCCACAACACAGATCTAGGCAGGACATCCAACTACACATAACCTACATCAAATCTCAAACTAAATAGATTTTTTTCTAAAGGTACTAAATGTCACAAACCTTGAAAAAAAAACATACATTTTTGGTATATATAAATAATGTATGCTAATGTACCATTATTTTGAATGATAAAAAAAATAAAACAAAATTAATCATTCTATTCGTGGAAAGAGGAACTAGACGAACGTCTTTTGAAATGTGACAGGCAATTTGAAGGAACTTGATTTACAGCTTTTGTGGTATTTTTTCCCATGACCACAATTGGTTTACTCCATGAACAAAGACTAGTTGTATTTTACGATGGGTATATAAGCATTTTATGTGACAGGCACACCTTAATCTACGAGCACAACTATGAAGTGGCAAATCCATATCATTGGAGGTCTCCTGATCATAAGTGTATTTGCAAGTGGAAAAAAGTTTGAAAAATGTGAACTTGCAAAGGACATGAAAAATAAAGGACTTGATGGTTTCAAAGGTTACAGTCTGCCAAACTGTAAGTATATTTTGGTTCCACAATTTTAAGTGGAGATAAGTTCTTTTTTGCATTTTCTGATTTTAGTAATTGATGCAGGAAGTTTTCCTTACCTTGTTTCCTATATAATAAATGTTAGAAAAAAATTTCTCAATGCACACTCGCTTGCACCGTGATCCCGGTATTTCCCTTGAACACTATATAGCTTTAACATGTTCTTGTGGCTTATAGATTTTTACTCCTGTCTAATTGCTTATACACTATATCAGCACTGGTACGCGTGTTCTTCTTCTTTTGCACATCCAATTAATGATAACAATTGCTTGGAAAGAGCAGAAGTCTGGAAATAATAGCAAATAGACAGGAAGAAAAAGTTTATGTATTTGTTTGTTTTTTATTGTTTTTTATTTTGCCTCTCTATTGTGGGAATATTGGCAATCAAAATATTTGGCACCTAATGAGTTAATTTTAGTGGGATTAGATATTTTTCACTAGTGGAGTGTAGGTCTCCCTGTACAAGTTGCTATCTGATAACACCCACTTGGATTTAAGAGTTAATTCATTATATACTAATATACTTTGATTATTAACAGCTCCACAACAGAGAGGCGAAATTAAAATGAAGCAGTAATGTTTTATTACGTTCTGCAGCCGCTATTACATCGTGTGTCCAGTGACAATGACAGGTCCCCTTTAAAGTTCTAAACAACCCTTTTGAATAGTGTTATTGAAATACCAGGACCATGTAGAAAAATGCTACAAAAAATATGCATATTAGGATCCACAATAGTTCTAGTACTAAAAGGAATCTGTCATCAGAGCCATGGTGCCTGAACCACGGCCAGCAGGAATCAGACACAAGCATTCAGAACAAACATTGACATGGCGTCCGATGGTGTATCTTCTCTGACTAGTCTGTGGCCCGCTTCTTCCCTCCCAGCTCCAGTTGACTGGTAAGTCCCCCCCCCCCATGTGATCCTAAGGGATCGGGCAGCATGAAATCTGACGGTTTCCCTTTAAGTTGTTAAATAAGTTATAATATGTTGTAGTAAAGGAGTAGTTGGTATTTATGATAGTAACTAGATGGTGGCCCGATTCTAACGCATCGGGTATTCTAGAATATGTATGTTCACGTAGTATATTGCCCAGCTACAAAGTATATAGCACAGAGCCACGTAGTATATTGCCCAGCGACTTAGTATATTGCCCAGCTACAAAGTATACAGCACAGAGCCACGTAGTATATTGCCCAGCGACTTAGTATATTGCCCAGCGACTTAGTATATTGCCCAGCGACTTAGTATATTGCCCAGCGACTTAGTATATTGCCCAGCGACTTAGTATATTGCCCAGTGACTTAGTATACTGCCCAGTGACATAGTATATTGCCCAGCGACTTAGTATATTGCCCAGCGACTTAGTATATTGCCCAGTGACTTAGTATATTGCCCAGTGACTTAGTATACTGCCCAGTGACTTAGTATACTGCCCAGTGACTTAGTATACTGCCCAGTGACTTAGTATACTGCCCAGTGACTTAGTATACTGCCCAGTGACTTAGTATACTGCCCAGGGACTTAGTATACTGCCCAGCGACTTAGTATATTGCCCAGCGACTTAGTATATTGCCCAGCGACTTAGTATATTGCCCAGCGACTTAGTATATTGCCCAGCGACTTAGTATACTGCCCAGCGACTTAGTATACTGCCCAGCGACTTAGTATACTGCCCAGCGACTTAGTATACTGCCCAGCGACTTAGTATATTGCCCAGCGACTTAGTATACTGCCCAGTGACTTAGTATACTGCCCAGTGACTTAGTACACTGCCCAGTGACTTAGTATACTGCCCAGTGACTTAGTATATTGCCCAGTGACTTAGTATACTGCCCAGTGACTTAGTATACTGCCCAGTGACTTAGTATACTGCCCAGTGACTTAGTATACTGCCCAGTGACTTAGTATATTGCCCAGTGACTTAGTATACTGCCCAGTGACTTAGTATATTGCCCAGTGACTTAGTATACTGCCCAGTGACTTAGTATACTGCCCAGTGACTTAGTATATTGCCCAGTGACTTAGTATACTGCCCAGTGACTTAGTATATTGCCCAGTGACTTAGTATACTGCCCAGTGACTTAGTATACTGCCCAGTGACTTAGTATATTGCCCAGCGACTTCGTATATTGCCCAGCGACTTAGTATATTGCCCAGCGACTTAGTATATTGGCCAGTTCCATTGTATATTGCCCAGTGACGTAGTATACAGCACAGAGCCATGTAGTATATTGCCCAGCTATGTAGTATATTGCCCAGTCATGTATGACACAGGTTACAAAAAATAAAAAATAAACATACTCACCTTCCGCTGGCGCGTTGTAGCTGTGTCGCCTGTGTCGGGTGCAGCCGGCCGCCTCCGTTCCCAGGCTGTAATGACGTCGCAGTCAGGTGACCGTGTCGCGGTCACATGACCGTGACGTCACGGCAGGTCCTTTTAGCGCAGGCGCGCAGGACTTGTGATGACGTCGCGGTCACATGACCGTGACGTCATGGCAGGTCCTTTTGCCAGACTATCCGTGAACCGGAACGTGCCGGTTGCATCACGAGGAGCGGGAAAGGCGGCGTAGGTGAGTATATTATCATTTTTTATTTTTTTTATTATTTTTACCATTAGATGTTTTTACTATTGGTGCTGCATAGGCTGCGTCAATAGTAAAAAACTTGGTCACACAGAGTTAATAGCGGCGGTAACGGAGTGCGTTACCCGCGGCATAACGCGGTCCGTTACCGCCGGCATTAACCCTGTGTGAGCGGTGTATGCGGACACCGGCAGTGAGTGCGGGGAGTAAGCGGCCATTTTTTTCTGGACTGTGCGCGTCGCTGATTGGTCGCGGCAGCCATGACAGGCAGCTGCCGAGACCAATCAGCCAACGAATAACGGTGACAGACAGAAGGACAGACGGAAGTACCCTTAGACAATTATATAGTAGATGGCTGTGTATTAACACCAAAATGTTGCTCTTGAAACTAAAATCTCTACAGGGGTGTGTACTGCCTTCTACGAGAGCTCCTTTAACACAGCCAGCACAAACTTCAACCCAGGCGACAACAGTACTGATTATGGCATTCTTCAAATAAACAGTCGATGGTGGTGTAATGATTTCAAGACCCCCAGAAGTCACAATGCTTGCAACGTCAACTGCCAAGGTAAAGAGACTGGAGTGACAAAAGAAGAAAATAATGTATTTTTAAATATATGAATTGTAATAGTATGTGAGAAAAGGAAGTAATAGAGAACTATATAGTTTTATAAGGGTTAGGCTCTTTTAGCATCACTCACATGATAAACATCTGCTTGATATAAGCTGCACATTACTATGGACTTCAATATTTAATGAGTGACAAATATTATATGTAAAAGAACCATAATTTATTAACAGATATTCAATAACAGCAGGAGATTAAATTAAATAGAAGTAAAAATATTGGTAATGAAATTCCTAATATACTGTAATTGCTGCCAACTTGAGAATATTGAATCTTTTAAAATTGAAATTTGCAAGATTTGGCACATTTTTCCCAAAAAAGCAGCAACAAAAATTTGCTGCAAATTGCAGGTTCTCCAATTGCCCTAAAAAGTGTGTATAAGGCCTCTTTCACACATCTGTGTCTGCGGTACATGTGGTGACAGTTTTCACACGAATCAGAGACACTGATACACGTAGACTCATTCAAATGTGGCACACGTAGACCAATTCAGTGTGTTTCCACAAACCATGTGTCCATGTGCCCCACACATAGACATGTCCATTTTTTACCGTCGGCACAAACGGCAAAACGTCCCGCACACGTGCACACAGCGAACACAGAGAACACACATTGATGTCCTCCGTGTGACATGCATCGGCACTGGGGAAGAAGCGCTACAGTAAGCGCTGTTCCGTGGCAGCAGGTGCTGAAGATGGCGCTCATCATTCTCCCCTGCTCTGCCAGCAATCGGCAGGAGCAGAGGAGAATGATGAGAGTTATGTTAAAGTCAGAATGATGACAGCAGGTGGGGACTTTTGGGACTCTTACTCCCATCATCCGACACCTGCTGCCGCTAATAACAGTGACAGCAGGAGCGGATGATAGGGGTATTCCTCAGCTGCCGCCTGAGATATAACGAAATAAATGAATGAAAAACCCATCGTGGGTTCTCCCTATTTTCTTGAACCAACCGGGAAAAACTCACAGCTGGGGGCTGCAACCCTCAGCTGTCAGCTTCAGCAAGGTTGGTTATCAAGAATAGAGGGGTCCCAACGTTGTTTTTTTAATTATTTATATAAATTATTTTTTAAAAACGGCATGGGGTCCCCCCATTTGACAACCAGCCTTGCTAAAAAAACAGTTCGGGGCTGGTATTCTCAGGCTGGTAAGGGGCCATTGATATAGGCCCCTCCCAGCCTAAAAACAGCAGCCTGCAGCTGCCCAGAAAAGGCGCATCTATTAGATGCGCCAATTCTGGTGCTTTGCCTGGCTCTTCCCACTTGCCCTGTTGCGGTGGCAAGTGGGGTTAATATTTGTGGGGTTGATGTCACCTTTGTATTGTTCGGTGACATCAAGCCCACGGCTTAGTAATGGAGAGGTGTCTATAAGACACCTATCCATTACTAATCCTATAGTTATATGTTAAATAAAGACACAGCCAGAATAAAATCCTTTAATTGAAAAAATGACACAGACTCCTTTAATAATCTCAAACCATGCTTACGACCTCGCCTAATTCCACCGAAGCCCTTGATCTCCTGTAATAAAAGTAAAATAAAAAAACAACAATATACCATACCTGTTGGTCGTTCTGCTCCATGCCGTAATCCATGTCTGGGAGAGAATTCGTTTTCAACCTGGATGGTGCCAAGATGCGTACCACTGGTGAATGAGATGCTGCGAGCACAGCCTTAGTGAAGTCACTGAGGCTGTGCTCTCAGCAGGCTGAACTGCGGTGACCTCTGGACCGTGGGAAAAAGTCAGTGTTGAGGTCACCGCAGTTCAAGCTCAGTGTCTTCACAGCAGATCACTGTGAGAATTATTCACATCCTCTCATTAACCATTGGTTCTCAGCCTGGACGGACGCAACTTGGCACCGTCCAGGTTGAAAGCTAATTCTCCCTCAGACATGGATTACGGAGAGGCTAACTTCCATAATTGGCACATAAGATACACCTTTTCTGGGGTGGCTGAGAGCTGATACTGGCCCCTTCCTAGGCTATTAATATCAGCCCGCAGCTGTCTGCATAGCCTTTGCTGGTTATTAATTAGAGGGGGACCCATGTCATTTTTGGGGGGTCCCCCATTTTATTAGCCAGTAAAGGCTAAGTATACAGTTGTGAGCTGATATTAATAGCCTGGGAAGCTCCATGGGTATTACCCCCTTTCCAGGCTATAAACATCTGCCCCCAGTCGTCGGCTTTCCTTCTGCTGGTTACAAAAATTGCATGGGAGCCCATGCCATTTTTTTCCAAAAAATAATATTTCAATAATTAAATACTTATACAGTAATTTGCACACACACTGTACTAGTCGTATTTGTCACTAACATCTATATATCTATCTATTCTATTTGTATTTACTGTATGCAATCCATGTCTTCTATTCTGTCGGCTCCTGCAATGATTTTACAGAACACGGCAGACAATTTACCGGCTTTTCTTCTATCTCTATGTAATATAAATACATATATATATATATATATATATATATATATATATATATGTGTGTGTGTGTGTGTGTGTGTGTGTGTGTGTCACTGACATCTACATATCTATGTATTCTATATGTATATACCTATTCTATCTATTTTATTCTAACCTGTCAGTGTGATTGTCCTGTACACCGCACATGAATTGCCGGCTTTTCAAAGGATACCAATTCGTAAACATCGGACAGCACCCACATGGTTCGTGTGGTGTCGGATTTTTTCTTGCACTCACGAAGAATACGCCAGAGAAAAAATACGGTGATTTACGCTGCCCCATAGATTAACACTGATCAGAGTGCTATGCAATGTTTTCTCGCATAGCACTCGTCCGTATTTTACCATAGTGTGACCCTGACCTAAGGATAAAATTTTTGTCTCCTTATTACATGGCCTAATACCACCCATAAGTGCCAACCAGTAACACACATTGAGGTCAGTCAACACCATTATAAGAGGATTTGAGACTCTCACATATGTACCAGTTACATATCTCACCAGCTCTACTCTTAGGGTAAGTTCACACTGGGCGTTTTTTCGTTTGTTTTTTAATGCTAATTTTCAGTTCTGTTTTACAGTACCAGCTATGTCTATGAGATATCAGAAATCTCATGCACACACCTTGTTTTTTATAACATCAGAATTTTCAGCATTTTTCACCCATTGACATGAATGGGTGGTGGGTGAAAAAACACTGAAAATCTCCAGCAAAAATGCAGGTATCAGGTTTTTCAGCATTGTTTTGTGCTAAGACCTGATTCTGTAGAATAGGGCTTTTTTTGCACTAAACTTTATCAGCATGCGCGAGAGAAAAATCTAGCATGCCAAAAACAAAACAAAAAATGCAGCAAAAAAAAAACGCAAGAAAAAACAAGCAAAACCTGCTTTTTCTGCAGCTTCTTTCTGGCCAAGAGATCAGGTTTTGCTGCAGAAAAAAAAGCTGAAGAAACGCCTAGTGTGAACTTACCCTTACTGTAGAATGTTGACTTGTTCAGATATTTTAATTAGCAGAAGACAACACCATTTTCTTGATGTCCAAATATTCCTTTATTAATATAATTATTACTAGCCCCAGTTCATGACACCTTTTGTTTTATGGTGAAATAAAGGCAGGGGACTCCCTGGGGCAAATGGACCTAGAATTTGAAGCTCTTCCACTAACTCTGGGGCACTTTTGGTTGGGGGGTAGGCAAATTAAACAGTATCAGTCACCAGGTCAAAAGTGGACTCTTTTTTTTTCAATCCACTATATGGTGCCATAGATATTGGCCTTTTTATTTAGTTCACCCAATACGTTAATTTTTGTGGTCTTTACCAAGGGGTAGTTGCTCACAGTATTCTCTGTGGGCGTCTCTTTATGCTTCACTGCATTATTACCCCCTTGGTAAAGTAATCTAATAATAAAAAAAACAAATGAGTACTTAAGGGAATAACAGGAATAAAATAAGAGCAAAGATTCTATATTTTTGACTCGGTGACAGATCCTCTTTAACGGAGCCATTATAGGAACAGACGTAAGAAAATAAAGGTGTGTTGTACATATGTGGATGGAGCCTATGATTACCTTTTAATGTAATGATGCATTATTATTTAAAGCTATAACATAATTTTGTCAATTCTAATTTTCATGTCTTTTAACAGAATTGCTGTCTGATGACATAACGAAATCTGTGCAATGTGCAAAGCGAGTTGTGAGTGATCCCAATGGTATGAATGCATGGTGAGTATAAGGTGCTACACAAATAATATAATCATGTAACAGTAAAAATAGTAAATCATGGCTTTATATAAATGTATATTCAATAACATATACAGTATTGTGACATCATCACAATAGATCATTGGCCACAAATAAATGAATATACAGTACAGAACATGATAAAATACACATTGCAACAAAGTGCAACCAATAAATACCAATAAATACACATATTCACTATTGTTATATTGTTGTAACATCACTACAGAGGTATCACAGCATAAAGACACCCTGTTGTGAAAGCAAAACAAGTAAATCATGGGGCTATTGTAACAACATGATGAATGAGTGCAATCCATAAAAAATCCACATTATTGTGACATCGTCACTGCAGACTACAGCCTACAAACACACAAGTGCGACGCTATAGTAATAGACCACTACCTATAAATACAAATACGCTATACAGTAGGTACAGGAAGTATTCAGACCCCTTTACATTTTTCACTCTTAGTTTCATTGCAGCCATTTGGTAAATTCAAAAAATTTCATTTGTTTTCACATTAATGTACACTCTGCATCCCACCTTGACTGAAAAGAAACTGAAATGTAGACATTTTTGCAAATTTTATAAAAAAGAAAAACTGAAATATCACATGTTCATAAGTATTCAGGCCCTTTGCTCAGACACTCATATTTAAGTCAGATGCTGTCCATTTCCTTGTGATCCTCCTTGAGATGGTTCTACTCCTTCATTGGAGTCCAGCTGTGTTTAATTAAACTGATAGGACTTGATTTGGAAAGGCACACACCTGTCTATATAAGACCTCACAGCTCACAATGCATGTCAGACCAAATGAGAATCATGAGGTCAAAGGAACTGGCCAAGGAGCTCAGAGACAGAATTGTGGAAATTCACACATCTGGCCAAGGTTACAACAGAATTTCTGCAGTACTCAAGGTTCCTAAGAGCACAGTGGCCTTCATAATCCTTAAATGGAAGAAGTTTGGGACCACCTGAAGTCTTCCTAGACCTGGCCATCCAGCCAAACTGAGCAAGAACCCCAAGATCACTTTGGCTGAGCTCCAGAGATGCAGTAGGGAGATGGGAGAAAGTTCCACAAAGTCAACTATCATAGCAGCCCTCCACCAGTCAGGCCTTTATGGCAGAATGGCCCAACGGAAGCCTCTCCTCAGAGCAAGACATATGAAAGCCCGCATAGAGTTTGCTAAAAAACACATGAAGGACTCCCAGACTATGAGAAATAAGATTCTCTGGTCTGATCAGACGAAGATAGACTTTTTTTGGTGATAATTCTAAGTGGTATGTGTGGAGAAAACTAGGCAATGCTCATCACCTACCCAATACAATCCCAACAGTGAAACATGGTGGTGGCAGCATCATGCTATGGGGGTGTTTTTCAGCTGCAGGGACAGGACAACTGGTTGCCATTGAAGGAAACATGAATGCGACCAAATACAGAGATATCCTGGATGAAAACCTCTTCCAGAGTGCTCTAGACAGCAGACTTGGCCAAAGGTTCACCTTCCAACAAGACAATGACCCTAAGCACACAGCTAAAATAACAAAGGAGTGGCTTCAGAACAACTCTGTGACCATTCTAAACCCAATTGAGCATCTCTGGAGAGACCTGAAAATGGCTGTCCACCAATGTTCACCATCCAACCTGACGGAACTGGAGAGGATCTGCAAGGAAGAATGGCAGAGAATCCCCAAATCCAGGAGTGAAAAACTTGTTGCATCATTCCCAAGAAGACTCATGGCTGTACTAGTTCAAAGGGGTGCTTCTACTCAATACTGAACAAAGGGTCTGAATACTTATGACCATGTGCTATTTCAGTTTTTCTTTAGTAATAAATTTGCAAAAATTACTACATTTCTGATTTTTCAGTCAAGATGGGGTGCAGAGTGTACATTATTAATGAGACAAAAAATGAACTTTTTTTAATTTACCAAATGGCTGCAATGAAACAAAGAGTGAAAAATTTAAAGGTCTGAATACTTTCCGTACCCACTGTAGATTATATATGAGGAGTCACAGGTGAAGTAGCCTCTAATAGGAAATCTTTTTCCTGATCTTGGGTGTGTGAATGTGTCTCCTTTGGTTACATTGGAGCATTGCAAGCAGGGGAATGTCCATTTGCATTGGTTAGACAAGACAAGCCTTCTTGTCTGCCCAACACATGTATACTATTTGATCAAATGTCTATATGGTCTCAGATAAATGTAAACTTTATTCAGCATGGAACCCAAACTTTGGACGAACCTGAATATCAACGGGTCCGCTCATCCCTAGTCACCATGACATCCTCTAATCATTAAAGATAACATACCTGACAACGCTGCTAATGTTGAACTTATGGAATCTTTTTTTTCTTCTACAGGGTTGCTTGGAGAAATCACTGCAAAGGCAGAGACTTGTCAGAATGGATTAGAGGTTGCCAGCTTTAATTCTGAACATTTATTATAGTTTTTACAGTCTCATAGATTTAGCTCAAAATATTTTATAATCAACAATGGCACATTGGGAAGGAATTACTAATCCCGAGCAATAGTTGGGGCAAATTTAGGCTACATAGTCTTAAAATGCAGTAAATTTATGACTGAAGTTGTAATGCTAGATGATAAATGTATATAATCTTTCGACCCCTTTGTTTAACTTTATACCATCTAAGTTGGTTGCTGTGGCACATTAGGAGAGATTCATTAACTACATGTTTTCTGATGTTAAATAGTCACAATTTTTCTTGATGTTTAATTTCTAACATCCTAAAGTCACAATCATAAATGTCTAGATTAATGGTATTTGTGTATTAAAAACATTAAACGATGTTAAAAATATAGGTGTATTGATGATTATTTCTTGCAACGACATCAAATTCATGGCTACACAAGGGCGCGTAACTTTAGTCAGTGGACCTACAGTGATAATACAAACAGTATTTAAGACTATGTGCTGATTTGTTTTCCTTTTTTAAAATGCAAAATTAAGTATTTTTCTAAATAGTCTTCACTAGAAATGTACTGCCATTTTGCTGTATCAAGTTCTTCGCCTAGCTAGCTTCACTGCAAAATCTGTCAGGGCTTTGCTCCTCACTTTGATGGCGCTCTTTGCTCTCCCCCATGCTCTAAGTGTTAGCGATAGCAGCTGGGAGGGTGAGGAAGATGTACACAGCAGATCAAAGTCTGGACAGGGATGAAAGCATCTATGTTCTCATGGAGCGCAGAGAAAATGGGCTGCAGCTAGAGAGGAAAATGCAAGACGAACAAAATAAGTCTACTAATAAAGCTGATACATGAGAGCTGTTAGAAACAACATCATTCTCAACGGACTACAAACCTCCCAGCTAACATGTATTACAAAGAAAGAACCACTGTGGCATGATTCTAGCATAATTTACACCCAAAAAACTGTGTTCATGACTTGCATCATATTTATGGTTTGTTTTAGACACTTTTTATGACTTGTCCAACTAGGGGGCATGGCCTTGCTGGAAAGGGGAAGTGATATTATTACATGATTAGTAGACATTTTGTAACAATTAGGTAACTCTGAGGTAGATTGGTTACTACCAGTTAATTCAACCACTATTATAAATGTCAAAATTAAAACAATCATTGATCATTAGCTACTCTTAGGGTAAGTTCACACAGGGCGTTTTTGCTGCGTTTTTTAATGCTAATTTTCAGCTGCTTTTTACAATACCAACAAAACCTATAAGATTTCAGGAATCTCATGCACACACATTGTTTTTTTGTGTCATCAGTATTTTAGTATTTTGTGCTTTGCTGCGGTTTTTGGACATAGAGCATGTCAGTTTTCAGCGTTATTCACCCATTGACTTGAATGGATGGTGAAAAAACGCTGCAAATACGCAGGTTGACTTTTCTTGCAGCGTATTTGCTGCAGAAAAGTCAAGGACAGCCGGATGCAACTTTACACTCTGCTCTGCTACATCTAGATGGCAGGCTGCATGATGCGTCCATGCAGCCTGTCAGCCAGCAGAGGTGACCCGAACCCCATTCACTTGAATGGGGGGTCCCACATTACAGTGTTTGACACGCTGTCATATGCATGACAGTGTGGCAACCATTGCTTCTGATCGGGGCGAAATCCTCCCAGTCAGAGCCGCGGTTCCCATACTGTCAGAAGACACCGGGAGCGCTCAGCTGTGATCGGAGGTATAAACTTCACCTCCGATCACTGGTGTCAGGTGATGGGACCACTGCTTCCATCATCTGACACCTATGGGAGTATTCATCAGCCACTCCTGCGCTATAGATAATTTAAAAAAAACGGCGCGGGCCCCCCCCCCTATTTTGATAACCAGCCAGACAAAACTCACAGCTGGGGGCTGCAACCCCAGCTGTCAGCTTCAGCAACGCTAGTTATGAAGAATAGAGGGGTCCCTCCTGATGCTTTTTTAAATTTAAATAAATATTTTTATAACGGCGTAGGGTCACCCCCATTTTTGACAACCAGCCTTGCAAAGCTCACAGTTGGGGGCTGGTATTCTCAGGCTGGTAAGGGGCCATTGATATAGGCCCCCCTGCCTAAAAATAGCAGCCCACAGCTGCCCAGAAAAAGTGCATCTATTAGATGCGCCAATTCTGGCACTTTGCCCTCCTCTTCCCACTTGCCCTGTAGAAGTGGCAAGCAGGGTAATGAGGGGTTAATGTCACCTTCCTATTAAAAGGTGACATTAAGCGGGCTTAGTTAATAATAACCCAGCACAAATACTCCCTGATCCGTCGTAGTCCAATATAACGAGTGTCCCACGCAGTATCTAGGGGAGATAAAGCTAACAACCAGGAGCGCTGCTAATGTGACCGCCCCGGCTGTAAGCGACTGGGCAATGAATGAGACGCAGCTGGCGCAGGCTCAGTACCTAGCGGTGACGTCACCGAGCCTGCGCTCCCTCACAGACTGACCTGAGGTAACCTCTACACCGTGGGAAAATGCCGGGGTAGAGGTCACCGCAGGTAATGTATCTATTCTATTCTATCTATTCTATCAATCTATCTATTCATTCTATCTATTCTATCAGTCTATCTATTCTATCTACAGGAAGTTTTTTTTTTCTCTGTGCGCACTCAACTTTATTGGCATGCACAAAGAGAAAAAAAACACATGAAAAAAATGCACCAAAAACGCTTCTTTCCTGCCAAGATGATCAGGTTTTGCTGCAGAAAAAAAAACGCAGTAAAAATGTCCTGTGTGAAATTACCCTTATATGTCACTTACAAAATAGTATATGACTTCGATCTTTCTTCTATGTAATACCCCAAATACATAGTAGACTGTCTAAACCACCAAGGAGACCTAATGTTGCTTTCGCTAACTCTATTCTATCACCACTTTCTATCCACCATGACAAAATATTAAGGCCTCTTATTAAAGAAACAGGCTCATGTCTCCTGGACATAGGCAAAGTTCTAAATCTCATAAGGGACCTAGGCCGAATGCCGAGGATTCTCTACTGGTTACATGGGATGTGTGTAGCCTCTACACTTCTATTACATGACACAGGTCTTGAGGTGGCATAGGAATGGTTTCGCGGATAATGTTAGAGACCTCTTCATTGACCTCTTACTTCTGATTCTCAAAGAAGTTTATTTTTTTGTTTAAGGATTTTTTTCTAACAAATACAAGACATAATTATGGGATTCAATGTGCCCCCCCCCCACACACACACACACCTTTGCAAGTTGCTATATGGCTAACTTTTTTAAGAAAGATTAATATCCACACAAGCCTATTTAGGTCATATTCCAGCTGCTGGTATCATTATATCTGTGATATCGCAAGAATGTAACAGATGTGGCACTCACCCCGAGATTGCTGAAATCAATGTCCTTTATTCACCTTTATGCGGTAATAGACATTTATGGAGAGGCGGCAGGTGAAGGAGAGGGATGCGGGGAGGCAGGAGAGGATGACGGCCGTTTCGCGCAAATGCGCTTCCACGGGTCCAGGACCTCGAGGTGCGTGCCACATCTGTTACATTCTTGCAATGCCTGTGACTCCATTTTTCTGATATATGTTAAGCACAGCCCTTCGATGCGTTCATAAACATTGTGTTTTGAGTCTTCTGAAAAATCCGTCCTCCATTTCTTAGCCTGTGAAGATTACTAATACCTAGTGCCGCTCAGTTCTGAATCTTTTTTAAGTCTATATCTGTGATATCGTTTGCATTTAAAGGAGAGTGAGAGTGTCATTGAACACCCTTGTGGATTTCCACAATTGCCTAAATAGCATCTGACCAGAACTGCAATTTGTTTTGCACTTTTATCAAAAAGAGATTCACCTTTTAGACAATGCTGACATCAAAGAAGAAGGAGGCTCTCTATTGATTGACCTTTATGTGAAAAAACAACCAGAACAATCTTCTGCATTTCTCCAGGTGTCATCCATCTGCAACAAAGAGATCCATTCCCATCTCCCAGCTTCAGCTGGCAAGATTGTATTCAAGGGGGATGTCAAACAACAACGTTTTAGTGAGATCTATAATACATTAAAAAAGAGAGGATACATAGACACTCAAACAGAACATAATGTATGTCATAACCCAAGTGCTATGAATAAGGCAGGAAGGGCAAAGACTTTCATTTGTTCACGTCTACCATCCCTTTGCTTACAGAAGTCATAAATTGATTCATAGACATTGGACCATACTAAAGGTTACCGCATGGTTGAGGAATTCCAAAATCCATTTCTCCCATGTACTCACACCCCCTTCCAATCTGAAAACCAGATTGGTGCAGGCTAATGAAAAGAGGATGATTAAAAATTCTAAAGACCGGCAAACCTTTCTAAACCCCTCAAAAAAGGGACACATTTCCTTGTTTCATTTGGGTAAAGTGCAACAACATACAAAAGAGTAAGATCTATCACATTCAAACTGTAGAGGGTATCTTAATGGATATTTCATATTCATCATTAGCCATATATACCAGGGCTGGCTGCAGGTTTTCATGGGCACAGGGCAAAAGAGTCTCAGTGGGCCCCTTTAACACATAGCACAGTTCATGATGCAAAGATACGACAGAGTAATATAGGTATAGTACAATGCCAAAGATTTCACTTACTGCTCACATGAGTGATATCTATTGTACATTCTACAATAACTCAGAAACCGGACAGTACAGTCCTCCATACAGTATTATGGGCACCACATAGTGCTCCATACAGAATAATGAGCCCCATGTATTGCTCCATACAGTATTATGGGCACCACATAGTGCTCCATACAGAATAATGAGCCCCATAAAATGCTTCATACTGAATAATGAGCCCCATATAATGCTCTATAGAGTATAATAAGCCACATATATTGCTCCATTCAGCAAAATAAATCCCACATATTGCTCCATACAGAATAAGGGACCTAATATAATGCTCCACACACTATAATGAACCCCATATATTGCTCCATACAGTACTGTATATTCAGGGAAATATATTGCTCCATACAGAATAATGAGCACCACATGGTGGTAAAAATGCAAAAATACTCGGGTTTCCCATAGACTTACATTGGGCTCGTTGCTCGGGTCGAGTACCCGAGTATTCCAATTTGCTTGACCTGAGCAACGAGCACCTGAGCATTTTAGTGCTCGCCCATCGCTACTGATGACAAAAAAAAAACAGGCTAAATATGAAATCCAGGAGATCAGCTGTATAATCGCTATACTTTCTGTGACTAATGACCTATAGGTGCAAATATAATCCAATAGTTTATTTTGTTCACACGCTCTGAGTTGAAATTGAAGGGTTTGATCGGCTAAAAGGGAATGTAGCTGTCACTCTCAGTCAGCACGTTTCCAACTGACCCCACATAACCTGTATTATTAATCACCACAATAGATGCGCTTTCATCTGATATTTAATACCAATATCATTTAGTGATTCAAGTTCGGTTATAGATTCGATTTTCTTGGCTTTCATTAGCTCTGGAGAATTACTTCAGTGTTCCTCAAGTATACGGCCAGCACGTGTCCGCTTTGTACCCCAGTGTGACCGCGCGCTTATAGTGTTCCACCGCCGCCGTAGCCCTGTGGGCGGCCTTGGCATCTCTGACACAAAGACTAACCCTACAAAATGATGGCCACAATGACAGCACCAGGAGGACCCCAGGAGGCGCGGGCGACATGGCCAGTAGTCATCAGCCATTCTATCCAGTCCAGGATCCATTCAGTGCAATAGGAACCAAGTCCTAGGAATGTCTCCGGCTTCTCGCCTTTTCTGCTGCTGTTTTGTGGGTCAAAAATACTCTGCACCACTTTTTTTGCAGGGAAAAGTGTAGTTGCCCATGGCAACCATTCAGAATTCCCCCTCAGTGTTTAGGCTGAATGCGGTGCCGGGCTGCTACAATGGGCAGCGACTATTATTAACCCCCTCCTGGCCCTCCATTATTCCCATTCCAAAGGCAGCCAGAGACGGAAGAGTCCAAAGCATTCCCCACGTGACCACGCCCCCCTTCCAGTCACTGGGCGGGCGCGTTAGTGTTTGGACTGTACCATTGTCATAATGAAATAGGAGGGTTTCGTGTGCCGTAGAAGGTTTGTATCAGCGCTCGGACCGCGGCGTCAGACGCTGAAATTCCCGCAGCTCTGTGTACGCTGTGCGCTTTCTTGTGGCCGCTGTCCGGTCGTTTCCTGCGGTGAGTGGCGGTGGCTCGTCCGTGAGCTGCTCCTGCCCCTCCCCGGCCGCCTCCCGCTTCACTATGTTCAAGAGGATGGCTGAATTCGGCCCGGACTCCGGAGGGAGAGTTAAGGTGAGGGGGCCTGGACCCTGCTGTGTAGCCGGCCCTGCAGGGGTCCCTGACCCCCACACGGCTGTGTCTGGGGGTCCTCTGCCCGGGAGCCGGCTCTGGGCGCCCGGCATATGTGTGTGGGTTTATTCCACTTTGTGCTGGCAGTCTGCGCGTGTACAGCCGGCAGAGGCACAAAGAGGCGTGTGCTGCTGTACTACAGAGCGGGGGGTCTGGGGCTGCACTATGGAGGGGGGGGGGGGTCTGGGGCTGCACTATGGAGGGGGGGGGGGTTCTGGGGCTGCACTATGGAGGGGGGGGGGGGGGTCTGGGGCTGCACTATGGAGGGGGGGGGGGTCTGGGGCTGCACTATGGAGGGGGGGGGGTCTGGGGCTGCACTATGGAGGGAGGGGGGGGTCTGGGGCTGCACTATGGAGGGAGGGGGGGGTCTGGGGCTGCACTATGGAGGGGGGGGGTCTGGGGCTGCACTATGGAGGGGGGGGGGTCTGGGGCTGCACTATGGAGGGAGGGGGGGGTCTGGGGCTGCACTATGGAGGGAGGGGGGGGTCTGGGGCTGCACTATGGAGGGGGGGGGGTCTGGGGCTGCACTATGGAGGGGGGGGGGTCTGGGGCTGCACTATGGAGGGGGGGGGGTCTGGGGCTGCACTATGGAGGGGGGGGGTCTGGGGCTGCACTATGGAGGGGGGGGGGTCTGGGGCTGCACTATGGAGGGGGGGGGTCTGGGGCTGCACTATGGAGGGGGGGGGGTCTGGGGCTGCACTATGGGGGGGGGTCTGGGGCTGCACTATGGGGGGGGGGTGGTCTGGGGCTGCACTATGGGGGGGGGGTGGTCTGGGGCTGCACTATGGGGGGGGGTGGTCTGGGGCTGCACTATGGGGGGGGGGGTCTGGGGCTGCACTATGGGGGGGGGGTGGTCTGGGGCTGCACTATGGGGGGGGGGGGTCTGGGGCTGCACTATGGGGGGGGGGGTCTGGGGCTGCACTATGGGGGGGGGGGGGTCTGGGGCTGCACTGTGTGGTGATCGGAGACCCCCGGACCTTTCCCATGGTATAAATGGGCAGAAATGCTCAGCGGCTTTCTGTACGGTGAAGTCCCACTGGGGACAGTGATGCTGTGGAATGGCGCTGAGTGAGTGAAATACATAGTGGTGCTTCACATGTAATGGGCCATTTATCCTAAGGACCTGTGATCTGTTACCTGCGGACCCCTGTTCACATATAAGAGACCGTAGCATTGCGGGTACAGGTGAGAGGCTCTGTGAGCGAGCTGGGCCCGTCCCCACCATTGCATTGGGGTCTTTCCTTGCACGGCTGCATGTGACGGCGACCATATCCCAAGCTGTGAGCGGATACCGGTACATCTGCCTGATTCCCATTCTAATGCGCCAGCCATAAGTACACCATGGGGGGATATATTAGATTTTGAGGCTTTTCACGGAATTTTAATGGTGACTATCATTTAATTATTGCTTTTTTTAGCCTCATATATCTTGTTACCAGGGCTGACCGCGCAGCCTCCATTTGCCACAGTTTTGTAAAGCCTTTTTATGGGCCACTTAGTTGATGATTAAATATGGCCCATGGTTTCTAGGTGGAAGAAACATTCAGGAGATTGTTATAATTCTGGGTTGTCAGAATCCACTTAGTTTCCAACCTGCAGAGTTGTCTGATCTCTTTCTGGTGGATTTTGGAATCAAGGTAAATCCACAACTGTTATGTACCATCAATGTGCATAGTGTTCCAAAAGCCTGTTTTATCATTACTGGGTAATGTGTCTCTATTATTAGGAGCCACTATTCTATATTGGTATCTTGTTTAAAAAAAAAAAAAAAAAGCACTCCTCCTCCGATCGGTTTTATCCTCTTAATATATTGCAGCCATCATGTTATATATCACTGTCTGCTTACAGTTGCTCATTTTGCCTTTCTACCCAGCTAATTCTTCTTTTATCTGTGCTATGTAGAAACAGGAAGTCTCTTGTCCCTGCATTTGTCATTCTCCTCTTCAACCCCTCACCCAGCTGCTCCCTCCACCATCTACCAGGGACTTTTGCAGTGACTTATGAGTAATACAGGGAAAATTGACCTCCTGTTTCTACATAGCGCTTAGAGGGATTCAGCTATTCAGTGTTTAATCATGTGATGTCATAGATCTAATGGGAAAAGACAAGAATTAGCTGGGTAGGAAGGCAAAATACACAGTGCTATATTATATGATGACTGCAATATATTAAGAGGATAAAAACTTTGGTAGGAGGAGTGCTTCTTTAATTGTCTTTCTTTTTCCCGATCTAGGGAGTTACAATTGTAAAACCTGTCGTCTATGGAAATGTTGCCCGTTACTTTGGGAAGAAGAGAGAAGAAGATGGGCATACTCACCAGTGGACGGTTTATGTCAAACCCTATCGTAATGAGGTACCAGTAACACAATTCATTGTTCTTGTCAGATGTTTTCTATATCTACACTAATGACATAAATTCAACTTAAAAAAAAAAAATGTTGGGAAAGGTTTGCGTCCTTCATATATTTTACTAACCCCCGTCCCAGAACACTAATAGCGCAGTTGCAATTTGGACAGAGACTGAAGTTGCATTTCTTTCTACTTTCAGGACATGTCTGCCTATGTGAAGAAAATTCAATTTAAATTGCATGAAAGTTATGGAAATCCTTTAAGAGGTATAATGTTAAATCCCAATGTCTTGTAGGTTGCAGGTTAAGGCCCCGTCTCACATAGCGAGGTCGCTAGCGAGATCGCTGCTGAGTCACAAGTTTTGTGACGCAACAGCGACCTCAGTAGCGATCTCGCTATGTGTGACACGTACCAGCAACCAGGCCCCTGCTGTGAGATCGCTGGTCGTGTCGGAATGGCCTGGACCTTTTTTTGGTCGTCGAGGTCCCGCTGACATCGCTGAATCGGTGTGTGTGACACCGATCCAGCGATGTCTTCACTGGTAACCAGGGTAAACATCGGGTTACTAAGCGCAGGGCCGCGCTTAGTAACCCGATGTTTACCCTGGTTACCAGCATAAATGTAAAAAAAAACACAGTACATACTCGCCTTTCGGTGTCCGTCAGGTCCCTTGCCGTCTGCTTCCTGCTCTGACTGAGTGCCGCCGTACAGTGAGAGCACAGCACAACAGTGACGTCACCGCTGCTCTCTGCTCTCACTGTACGGCGGCACTCAGTCAGAGCAGGAAGCAGACGGCAAGGGACCTGACGGACACCGAAAGGCGAGTATGTACTGTTTGTTTTTTTTGGTAACCAGGGTAAACATCGGGTTCCTAAGCGCGGCCCTGCGCTTAGTAACCCGATGTTTACCCTGGTTACCCGGGTGCTGCAGGGGGACTTCGGCATCGTTGAAGACAGTTTCAACGATGCCGAAGACGTTCCCCTGATCGTTGGTCGCTGGAGAGAGCTGCCTGTGTGACAGCTCCCCAGCGACCACACAACGACTTACCAACGATCACGGCCAGGTCGTACCGCTGGTCGTGATCGTTGGTAAATCGCTATGTGAGACGGGGCCTTTACTTTAGATCTCAGCATGACTAAATATCTATTGTATTTTAAAAAGGGAAATCTGTCAGAGGGATTCCACCCCAAACTATTTGCACATTTAGCTGTTCATAGACAAGTCTAGCAATATATTTGTATGGTCAGTCCGTTCCTCCATTACAGGGAAATGGGTATTTGAATTGATATGTAATTGAGGCTAAAGTGCTTTTGTGCATTCAAGCTCTTTCCAAGCCTCTGTCACCCCAGCTCTATTCCCTGCCCAGTGGTGCCTCCTCCTGCTTGTGTGCCAGCTCCTTTGCATGAAGTCACACAGCATAGAGGTTGTTGGGTATGAATATTCCTCGCTGGGCGGGGAATAGAGCTGGAGTTACTGACTTTTGTAGTGCTTCCACACTCAAAAACTTTCAAATGCTGATTTCTCCGTTATGGAGGAATAAACTAGCCTTGTAAAAGTATTGCTGGACTTGTCATTGAAAGAGCTACACCTATCTCTGCAAAAGCTAATGTATGTCAAGTGCAGAATGGGAAATAAACTGCAGTTCCAACAAGCACTTGCATGGCTTCATAGGTGTGTCAAGATGGTGGCAATGATGGCCTTCAGTAGGCCCCTCACTAGTTTGCATTGTCAACACATCGGCGGTGAGGACTATGGGCATCGGAGCGTCTCGCCTTTTAAATGCCCAGATCAAAGATTGATTAGTGAAATTTAAGTGATTAAACTGGAGTCATTGGCGCTATCTCTGATCATGTTAGTCATGTTCAGGCAGTTTAACACAGCCGGCAAAATCACCAAAAGCGATACATGGTAAATTCAGACACAGTATGGACAGAGAAACAGACTACGGCCGGGATCACACACAGAGAGATACGGCCGAGTCTCGCAGGTGAAAACCCAGCTCTGGCACCGGCACTCCAGAGCAGAGCGTGCAGCCGCACAGCAATACATGGAGCTGCACGCTCCGCTCCGGAGTGCCGGCGCAGAGCTGGGTGTTCACCTGCGAGACTCGGCCGTATCTCGTGTATGTGTGATCCCGACCTACTACAGGCCCTAAATCTTGAATGAAAAGGTGTAATAGGAAGAAGTACTACAGCTGAAGGATATAGTGTATACAAATGTGTAATGGAGCAAACTACCAAGAACAATTGTGGGCTTACATTCTACAGGATGGTGTTGAGGTGGTCGTGCGGTCATTACAGGTTGTAAGCTTCTTATATAATATAATATAGGAGTCATCGTACATAGTTTACCTATGGCCATGTTGGATAACAGGGCAGAGAAAACATTTCAACACATGTTCGCCGCTGCCTTGCAAAATCGACTGCAAAAGTATCTGTGAAGCCACCTATGAGGGATGGAGGGTCACAGCTTGGGCAGTACTGTCTTTCACAAAAAGGGATTTTGTTTGTAATTCCTTTTTGTCCTTTATTTTAGTTGTTACTAAGCCGCCATACGAAATTACAGAGACTGGATGGGGTGAATTTGAGATCATCATAAAAATATTTTTTATTGATCCAAATGAACGACCTGTAAGTACACTCATCTTTTTTGCTCAATGTAAGGTTATGTTCACATTATACTATGACAAGTTTTTGTTTTCTAAATTGCTGTTAAAAAAAGGCACAATTTCATCCATTGAACATACCGTAATGTGCAGTGTTCAATAATTGGACAATGTCAAGTTCACACATGGTGATTATTTCTCATCTGCAAACAAATGACCTGTTTTTCATAAAGTTTAGGTCTCAATGGCCATTTTTTACCATCTGTGTTTCATCTGTTTCTCTTTTATGCACAAACTCCCCACTCCCCCAAAAATGAGGCTTCCCAAATTTTTCCTGGCAAAAAGTTATTGAAGGATGGCAAACATTAGGAGGTGGCTTTTTTCTCTCTATAAAGCCAGAACTGTCGAATAAGGGTGGGGGAGAACAAGTAGGTGTGAAGGTGCACTTAAAAGGACTCTGTCAGTATAGAATGACTGTTCAAACTATGTCCCGCTGCTCTGTGCTCTACAGCTAGACCAATTATTTATGTATACCTTTCCACCTGCTTGGTTTCCATATGTCTCTGTCCTTCTCTTGGTCTATGAAGCCAGAGCAGTCAAAGAGCGGGGTTGAAGATGATGGGGAAAGTGTAGCTAAATGATTGGTCTCGCCATGATTCACCGAGCACCTGTACTAAGTTTGAACTATCATTCTGTGCTGATGGTCCCTTTAAACGGACCATCATTGATACCGGATCTCAATCCAAAATCTGCTATTGGTTGCGCAGCCAAGTATTCGAGAAGGGAGTCTTTTACACGTGCCCATGTCATTTACTGTTTTTATTCATTATTTTTATTTTTTTTTTTTTGAAATGCCTGTATGAGGATGGGACGACTTCTTGTTGAATGTACCGGAGCATATTAAAATCTAATAAAACATAGATGGTCCGTATCCACCTATTTCTGAAGATATTGACTTTTAATAAAAACTATCATGTGGCAGTCACGTTGACCACAATTGTAAGTACCCTTTTTTTTGCTAACTTTTTATATATTTTTCTTTTTTTCGGTTTAGGTCACTTTGTATCATTTGCTAAAGTTATTTCAGTCAGACACAAATGCCATGCTGGGGAAAAAGACAGTTGTCTCAGAGTTTTATGATGAAATGGTAAGAAACCTTTGTCTATACAGGAGAAATGACTTGTGTAGCTAGAGTGATGGCTAGTGATAATTACTTACAGTATGCAGATAAATATTAGAAGCTTCTGTAAGATGTTCTAAAGGGCTTGAAGCTTCTGAGACTTCTAGTAATTAGCAGCTTGTTTCATATTGCTTTCACATTGTCCCATTCTATGTAGCAGTTGGCTTCTGTTTACTTTTCTGTCAAGATTCCATTTTAGCTTTTTATTCCACTACTGTGTAATAAAGGGGTTGTCCAGGACATATATAAAAAGTGTCACAGGGATTGTACAATGCTGATTATTAAGTTTATAATATACTCACTGCTAGGAAGTGTGTGTGTGTGTGTGTGTGTGTGTGTGTGTGTGTGTGCGCACAGAAGAAATGACAGGCAGTTAGTAACTACCTGCCTGTTGTGCTCTGTGTCAACCTCTGCCAGCACAGTGTTAGGAGACCGCTCCTGCCGGAGATTCGGCTGACTTCACGTTGAGAAAGCAGCGGTTTGTTCTGTTGACTGGTTGGGACTGCCCAAGTCATATTGATTGACAGCTGGCTCCCCGCTGGCTGCCTGTGATCATCATGGCGGCAGTCACTCACCTTTGATAGAGCAGCCCATGGAGCAGGTGAATTGCCTGCAGGAGAAGGCAGTGACTGATGAGTCTGCGATGGGTTGATCAGGCAGATACCTCCTTAGCAGCTACCTGGTGGTTAAGTTTTAGGTCATACTAAAAAAAAAAAAATGGTCCTGGACATCCCCCTTTAACTATATTGTCAGCTTTCAACCTTGTACCCCCAAAATAATAAAGTTTTATTATTATAGATTTTCCAAGATCCTACAGCTATGATGCAGCAGCTTTTAACTACATCCCGCCAGTTAACTCTTGGAGCATATAAACATGAAACAGAATGTAAGTTTTACTTCATTATAGAAGTACATTAAAGGCGTTTCCACCTCCTTTCAGAAGTCTTAAAAGTCTCTATTCTGCTATTTTGTTATTTCTGTGCTGCTTGTATACATTTCTCTGTGGGGAGTCACTGGGTGCAAAGCTGAATTTTTTAATGATTAACAGGGTGTCTGATCTGAGAATGTGCGTTTGGTCTTCACTCTGCCCTACCTTGATCTTGCCTGCCCCTTCAGCTGACAAGCTCTATTTGCAGCTTGTCATTAGATAGCGTATCACAGTACTTGTTAATTGAAGTGGCTCGCTCTACAAAGCATTGGCAGTCAGTTGGCGAGCTCGGGTATCAGGCTAAGTGCACATGTTGCGGAATTGCCGCGGAAACTTCCGCGGCAATTCCGCAACTCCTGCCGCGGGTATATCGCATGCAGAATTGGCATGCATATTCCCACTACACACTAGCGTTTTGCAAGCGTAATTAGCTTGTAGAATCCTAGCGTTTTCCAAGCGATCTGTAGTATCGTTTGGAAAACTCGACAAGTTGGTCACACTTGTGAAACAGTGTTTGACAAGTGTGACCAACTTTTTACTATTGATGCTGCCTATGCAGGATCAATAGTAAAAAGATCTAATGTTAAAAATAATTAAAAAAAATAGTTATTCTCACCTTCCGGCGTCCTGATCTACTCAGCGGTGCATGCGGTGGCTGGGATGCTGTGTGCGAAGGACCGGGGATGACGTCACGTGACCGCGATGTCATCGCAGGTCCTTCGCACACAGCATCCCAGCTGCCGCGTGCATCGCTGAGAGGCGGGAGGACTCCAGGGGCCATCGGAAGGTGAGTATATCACTATTTTTTATTTTAATTTATATATTTTTTGCCCTGTCCATGGAGGAGAGAGTCTTCTCTCCTTCACCCTGGGTACCATCCGCACATGATCCGCTTACTTCCCGCGTGGTGGGCATAGCCACATGTAGGAATTAAGCGGATCAATGCATTCCTATGAGTGGGGAATCCCCGTGATTCCGCAAATTAATGAACATGCTGCGTTTTTTTTTCCGGAATTCGTTTCCGCTCAGGAAAAAAGCACAGCATGTGCATACAAAATGCAGATTGCATTCTTTTAAATAGGATGCTTAATGTGAACGTTTTTTTTTCGTGGTTTTATCGCGTTTTTATAGCGAAAAAAAACGTGAAAAATCCAGAACGTGTGCACACAGCCTCAGACTTCACTGTCCTTTGCACTGAGCATGCTGATGCTTTGCAGTGCCAGCCCTTTCAATTGACTAGTACTGTGATGCGCTTTTCAGCTGGATTGAGCAGAGGAGAGTGAAATCTGACATTTGAGCATGTGTGCTTGGACCCCATGTCAAACATTGAAAGGTACCATGCCCCCGCCCATCAGGGACAAGCAATTTTAATTTCATCCAATTCTGGTGCCCGGATCGGGAGTAGTGGACAGGAAGAAGTGCCTGCATAACAAGAAAGGGCTATATGATCCTCAGAGATGTGCTCATAGTGGCAGCACAGGTAATACTTGCTTTTCTAATAAAGTTTAGGATCTATGAAAGGAGGTGGAATAGTAGGGGAAAAGCAATTTTTTTAATTTTTTTATGACAAGCATCCTGAAGTAAAATATATATATATATATCTTCATATGGTGACCTGAATGCATTCATTTTTGCTATTTTAGTCGTAGAACTAGAATCTAAAACCAGAGAAAAATTAGATGCTGCCAAGAAGAAGACAAGTTTTGAAATATCGGAGTTGAAGGAGAGATTAAAAGCCAGCCGAGAAACTATTAACGGTTTGAAAAGTGAGATCAAGAAACTGGAAGAAGATGATCAGTCTAAGGATATGTAGATAAACCATTGTGTTGTCTGTACAGTTTTTGATGTTATATTTGCCAGCAACTCATTGTAAGTAAATTTTAAATGTATATATTTTAAAATTTTTAATAACTGTTATTAAAATCTTAAAAACAACTATGGAACAAATTCCTCTGTTAGGTATGCACAAACTTTTCTAGTCTTAGAGCCACATCGTCAAAATAAAGCAGTCCCAATACCCTCAAGAAATTTTAGTTATTTCCTTTTGAAGACCTTTTTTGTCTTATTGAATGTATGTTTTAAATGAGCCGCATCCATTCCCAGGACTACAAACTATCTAGATAGCAGGTTTATGGCTCTTTAATAGTGGATGAGGGAGTATACTCATTACTCAAGATTTCCCGAGTATGCTTGGGTGTCCTCTGAGTATTTTTTTTTTTTTTTTTTAGTGCTCGGAGATTTTGTTTTCGTCACCTCAGCTGAATGATTTACATCTGTTAACCAGCTTGATTACATGTGGGGATTCCCTGGCAACCCCCACATGTACTCAGTCTGGCTAGCAGCTGTAAATCATGCAACTGCGTCAACAAAAACTAAATCTCAGAGCACTTACAAATACTCAGAGACCCCACCGAGCATGCTTGGGAAACCTTGAGCAACGAGTATACTCGCTGATCACTTCTCTTTAATGTTTTACTATTCCAACAGCCACACTTCTGCATGGTCTTTTCTCTACCTTCTCTGCTTATTTATGGTGTTTACAGCAGTTGGGAGACTTCCATTTGATGGCTACCCTTTGCACAACTGGTACTTCCTTCTCCCTGTTCCCCTTCCATCATAGAGCAGCAATGTGAACAGCACCAGACAGATAAGCAAGCCTATCACCAGATCATCAAGGCCACAGGTTGTGCACCCCTCTCCTAAAATGGAGAATCTTTAAATGTCAACAGCATACCAATATATTATGCCTGTAATCCAGCAACTGCCAAGACTACATCCTCAATTGCAGAGGAAAATATACATCTATGTATTAAGGTAATTCATAAAAAAGCAGAGTCATTCCACATCAAGTGGACCAGTTTTAAAAATCGTCCCCACTCGACCTCCGATTTTGCTGAAAATTTATATGGATGTACATGTATGTTTGAAAAGAGGTTCTGTAAATTTTTAGGGCCAGATCTCAAATACATTGGGCACTGTTGACCTTTCACTGGAGGTTCCACCAAGCCTGCGGCTTCAGCTAAGAGGATTTTGCAAACTTTGGCACATAGCCAGCATAGAACTCTAATGGCTATGATGATGAAATTTGGCATACTAGCTCAACTTTTGCTGCTAAACACGATAAAATTATTACCGGCTATGACAAAACAATATTTTGGCCGCAATTTTGTGTCAAAGTAGCTTGAAAAACGCATTGCATAAAATTTATGCCAAACTTTGCCCATATATAACTCAAGACCAAAAACCAATAGTAACTGGTGCTTTGCCCTGTACACCAAACATCTACATGACTTTGCATTGCTGCAATATCACGGTCAAAGCATAAGTATTTGTGGAAATATTCACACCCACATATGATGAAAAACGTTAAAAAAAAAAAAAAATTTACCTATTTTTAGGTCAAATTTCTCAACGGGTACCCCTAAAATATATTAATTCTGATATCATTAGAAAGAGCACATTTTTCTCTACAAGGATCATTGGGTTTTTTTTTAAGTCTCTCAGTTTAAGAAATTAAAAATGCCACTGAACATGGTGTTATTTATTAATACGCAATGAATGGTAACTGCACTATTCAAACCCTTGCGTTGGTCCATGGTGGTTATACCACAACCAATTCCCTAAGAATTGGTATTATAATCCTATTAAGAATTGTAATAATGCTGTCTTTCGAGAATTGGCAGCCCCATCGTCTAGGAGCCATGGCCGATAGCCGTGCAAGGCGAGCCTCGGGCGGTCTCTTTATCGCAGGTTCCGAAGCCTGAGGGTGGGTGTCTTTGCCTAGGATCGACTAGAAATTCTTTTAAAACTTCAGGACCCGGGCATTTATCACAACGGCCAAGCATACAGTCCTTTGATTCAATTCCACAGACCATTTTGCATATGAGCTCTTTGTAGTCATCATTGATTGGGCATGCTGCAAGCATTAGGTTTACATTTTGGTGAATGGTACACACACAAACGGAATATGTTCCAGCAGATCCAACGGTTACGCACCACTTTGGCCGAAGCTCACAAAACTTGGAATTGAATCCAAGGACTGTATGCTTAGCCATTGTGAAATGCCCGGGTCCTGAAGTTTTAAAAGAATTTCTAGTCAATGTGTTTGTCAACAGTGACCCTGAAGATATTGAGTTCAAACAATGGATTCACACTGATCGAGACACGCTTGATACCAAACAACTGACTATAGAAGATTTCATTGAAGAATTGGTTTGGAAAATTTCTAAACTTTGTAGCCATCACTACATTGCCAAGCATCAAAGTTGCTATCCGAAATCGTTGAAGGAAAATCTGAGACCTGGAGAGCTTGTGAACCTTATGGACTTTGCTGAAAATTACTCATTTATTGTTCAAGATGCCATTCAAGGTTTCCATTGGGAAAATAGTCAAGCTACAGAACACCCATTTGTAATTTACTTCAAGGAGTTAAATGGTGAAGCTGTGCAGAACATCAGCTTGTGCATAATCGGTGATTGCTCACGACATGACAAAGTTGCAGTCCACACGTTCTTAACAGTAATTGTGGAGTATCTCAAGTCTCTCATCTATGGGATTCGTCATATCCACTACTTCAGCGATGGATCTGCAGCCCAGTACAAAAATTTCAAAAATTTTCTCAACTTGTGCCACCACAATGCTTATTTCAATATCAGCGCTGAATGGAATTTTTTTGATACCAGTCATGGAAAGTCGCCTTGTGATGGGATTGGAGGGACAGCAAAGAGGTTGGCAGCTCGTGCCAGTCTTCAACGCCCAACTGAAAACCAAATACTGACCCCGGTGGATTTATTCAACTTTTGCAACGAGCAACTGCATGGAATCAATTTTTTTTTTTTTTGTTCCAAAAGAAAAAATTTACGAAATCCGGGTAGTTCAAGAGGAAAGGTTCAAAGATGGACATACAATTGCTGGAACAAGAGAAAATCACCAGTTTGTGCCAATTGATGACAAAAAGATTCGCATTTCAAGGGTGTCAAATGACCCATCATCTTTCATTGCCCATGTAGATAGATCTGTCAGATCAGAAATGCCTTTTGTGCCAATTGCAAACCTCCAGCCAGGGCAATACATTGCCTGCATTTACGATAGGAACTGGTGGATTGGAAATATTTCTGAAATTTCAGTCGACGAGCATGATGCATTAATAAATTTTATGCATCCTCATGGACCAGCTAGCTTCTTTCACTGGCCTGTGAGAAATGATACATGCTGGATTCCCGAGCAGTCAATCATTGCAATAATTCCAGCACCAGCTGCAACAGCAATGGGCCGACAATACAGCTTCTCTGAACCGATTATGTTGCAAATTCAGCAACAATTCCAGACCACTTAGACTGAACATTATGGCTTGGGAACCAACAAAAGATACCCAATATTAGGCTTGGGATCCTATGCAAAGACACCCACCCTCAGGCTTCGGAACCTGCTATAAAGAGACCGCCCGAGGCTCGCCTTGCACGGCTATCGGCGATGGGGCTGACAATTCTCGAAAGACAGCATTATTACATTTCTTAATAGGATTATAATACCAATTCTTAGGGAATTGGTTGTGGTATAACCACCATGGACCAACGCAAGGGTTTGAAGAGTGCAGTTACCATTCATTGCGTATTAATAAATAACACCATGTTCAGTGGCATTTTTAATTTCTTAAACTGAGAGACTCAAAAAAAAAAAACAATGATCCTTGTAGAGAAAAATGTGCTCTTTCTAATGATATCAGAATTAATATATTTTAGGGGTACCCTTTTTGAGAAATTTGACCTAAAAGTAGTTAACATTTTTTTTTTTTTTAAGTTTTTCATCATGTGGGTGTGAATATTTCCACAAATACATATGCTTTGACCGTGATATTGCAGCAATGCAAAGTCATGTAGATGTTTGGTGTACAGGGCAAAGCACCAGTTACTATTGGTTTTTGGTCTTGAGTTATATATGGGCAAAGTTTGGCATAAATTTTATGCGAAACGTTCTTCACGCTACTTTGACACAAAATTGTGGTCGAAATATTGTTTTGTCATAGCCGGTAATTATTGTATCGTGTTTAGCAGCAAAAGTTGAGCTAGTATGCCAAATTTCAGCATCATAGCCAGTATAGAACTCTAATGGCTATGTGCCAAAGTTTGCAAAATCCTCTTAGCTGAAGCCGCAGGCTTGGTGGTACCTCCAGTGAAAGGTCAACAGTGCCCAATGTATTTGAGATCTGGCCCTAAAAATTTACAGAACCTATTTTCAAACATACATGAACATCCTTATAAATTTTCAGCAAAATCGGAGAAGGTAGAGTGGGGACCACTGGTCCACTTGACATGGAATGACCCAGCAGGTAGGTCAAATTCAGAAAACGTCAGTCCCAATCCTGCAAGCTAAAAAGACCAGTGCCTCCTAACCTATCCTTAGCTAAAATTGAGCATTGGTTGAGCATATCAGCTATTGTTCCATTCAAAGGCTATGGGACTGGTATAGACAGTCTCATACGATACTCGAACACCATCAATCTGTTACCTATCCCCATGATAGGTAATAGTCCATGAGCCAAGAACCAAATTTGACGATATCGGTACCAAGCGGAGTGACTAATTCTCTTTGGTATTTTTAGGTAGATGCATGTCTGTAGTTTATTTTTTGATATGATAGCCCTTACATATACGTAGCTTATTAACCCCTTCAGCCCTAGGCCTATTTGTACCCAAGTGCCTAAGCCAATCTGACCTGTGCCACTTCATGGGCTAATAACTTTGGAACGCTTTCACCTATCCAAGCCATTCTGAGATTGTTTTCTCGTGACATATTGTACTTCACGTCAGTGCTAAATGGGAGTCAATATATTTTACCTTTCTATATAAAAAAATGCTAAATATTCGGAAATTTTGGAAAAATCGGCAATTTTTTAACTTTGAAATTCTCTGCTTTTTACAAAAATACTGATACCCCCCATAATAGTTATTAATTTACACTCCCCACATGTTTACTTCATATTGGCATCATTTTGAAAATGAAACCTTATTGTTTTACGACGTAATAGGGCTTATAGTTTTATGCGCAATTTTTCACATTTACAGCAAAACCCACTTTTCAAAGGACCAAGTCACTTCTGAAGTCACTTTAAGGGGCTTACATAACAGAAACCACCCATAAATTACCCCATTTTGCAAACTACACCCCTCAAGCTGTTCAAAACTCATTTTTAAAAACTGTTAACCCTTTAGGTGTTCCACAGGAATTTTAGCATGAGCCAAGAACCAAATATGACGATATCGGTACCACCCGGAGTGACTAGATGTAGTATTTGTAACAAAATTTAATCCAAGTTATGTAAATACACACTGAACATGTCATGTGCATATATATATATATATATATATATATATATATATATATATATATATATATGTTACTCCATAATATCTTCAACATCGGACTCTGAATCTGACTGTTGTTCTACTGGCTCGTCTTCAGTACCCTTGTTCTGGCATGTCTGTAATCTGCACATGTCTGTGCACTTCAGGCCATTGCTGAGGCAAGTACACTGAGGAAGTTCACATGACCGCACACACTTGCAGGACAGTAGCTGTATAATAGCTTCTGGTGCTGGTGCCCCTTGCATCCACTTGACAACAAGCTTTCCGTCGTTATCTATCATCCAACCGCAGTCTGTTGGGTTTGCAACCCATGGCTGGCTCTGCAGACTTCTCCTCCAGATCGCAGCCTGGTAGTTTGCACGCAGTGCATGCATGAAAAGGCAGTCCTGGCAAGGAGGGAGTTGACTTGACTCTACCACTCCACGTCTGGCACAGAACAGCTGATAACGGAGCCTGTTTACCTCAGTTGTTTGGGTAGTTGGCAGGTACATGTGGCAGGTGATTTCCTGTAACTTCTCAAAAAGTTCGGTAGACACTTCCCATGAACGACCAACTTCCTGAAAGGCATCCTGGTATGTCTTGTTCATCTTCAACTGCTTGAGTGTCGTCATCTTCCCACGGCCAGCGAATGCACTGACGGTGTCACAGCCTGTAAATGCATGCATACCAATCAATGAATCACATACGCTGCCTCCCAATGTTCGGCTCAGAGTGGTGATATCCAGGAATCTTGTCCGGTTCTGTGTACCGCATTTCTGGAACAGGTGGGATGGGATTTTGTGGCACATGCCCAGACACAGGACCATGACATCAGTATCCTCCGAAGTGATGATGACCGACTTGTAACCAGATTCTGCTGCATGAAGAGCATGGAGAAGGAGGCGTGTGTCTGCTTCTTCTTGATTTGACTTAAGGTCAGCAGCCTCTTCCCACTGTTCTTTGGTGATCTTAAAGCAGAGCTGCTCACATGTGACATACAGCTCCTTCTCCTCAAGCTTCTCCCTGTGGTGTTTCGCCTTCCATTCTTCTACCAGAAACTTTATGAGACTTGCCTTGTTGGAGGAACTACTTAGAAGCTTTTTCCACTGCTGGATGTTGTGCCCATGTTGAATGTTCTTGAAATGGATCCCTGTGCCTTCATATCTGTTGACTCTTTCTGTATCTTTGATGGATGTCTCCTTGTAGACGTCAAAGACAATATCAATGCGCTTGCTCTTAGCACCCTCATGGATAGCGCGACTCATTGCTGTGCCTGCTAGCTGGCCAAATGTTGCATTGTTTCCCTTCAGTTTCTGAACCAGGCTCATCCCATCAATGATGGTTGCAGAGGGCTCGGGGATCACTTCTGCAGGACGAGCATTCCTCTCCAACTCCCTTGCGAGGGCAGCCTTGTTGGTCTTGCGGATAGACCCATCACCATTGGCAAGTGCCCATGGCAATGGACCCAGGGGATGAGTCAAGACATCACTCATTTGTAGCTTTCTGTTCTCAGCTACAAGTATCATCTGGCCAAATAGGTTTCTGTCAGCCTTCAAAATTACCTCCTTGCCAAGACCTTGTCTGCGTGTCTTCATTTGGATGTTAGAGAACGTTTTAAGTTTGTTCTTCGTCATCTTGTCATGAAACAATGTAGTTGGCTTATCGGTACCCAAACGCTCATCCTTGAATGTTTGATATGCATCCTCTCCTATACTGTATGCCCCTTGAAGGTCTTTGGCTACATCTGGTGGTGCTACAGTCGCTGTTGACAAACTGATAAGTTCACCATTATGCTCTTTGTTGAAGGGGTTCACCCAACCTGTCTCCAGCAGTTGAACGAAAGATTGGACATTGGCTTCATCTCTTCTAATCCTAGACACCTGTAGGTCTGAATGGCTGAAGTCAGTATATTGTTGGCCTACCAGGGCCCTCAGCTGCCTCAAGTACATACTGCGGTACTCTGATGTCAGGTAGAACCTGGAAACAGCTCCAACTTTGAGGCTGAAGCCTTTTGTGCCCCCTGGTGTCTGGGTGTCTTTGTTGATTGTCTCTTCAATGGTCTGGTCCACAGGAATTCGTCCAAAAGGATTCTTGCTACCGATCTGGACCGAAAAGCCACCTTGCATGAAGTATTCATGGACCTCTGGGTGTTCTATGGGCAGCCGAGACATTGTGGCATAGTAATAGGTTAGGTATCGGGCATAGTTGACCTTGTCATAGGCAAAACACCATGGTATCATCTGTCGGATTGCTCCTAGGTGAAGCATCCAGTTGCCTTCTCTTGAAGCTCGAACCAGGGCCAGCATGGTCTCGACCATGTCCAAGTATGACATCCAGAATGCTGAGAGTTGTTCATTTCTGAGGGTCTCAAGATAAACTTGAAAGAGCTTCAGGGTAAGTGTGCAAGATTCATTATCCAAGAGCTTTTCGAAGGATCCCTGCGACACACTGATGCGAAAGTTTGTGATGTTCTTCAGTGTTTCATCCAGATGGTGAAGGTCCCTTGCATGGTTTTCTTCTAGCCATGGAAGGAAGTTTTTCCATGCAAGCCTCATAAGTGCTTCATAGACCAGCTTGTGTAGTCTCACTGCTCTGTTGTACCTCCGGCCGTCCATCACTCCAGACACTGATCCTTCAGCGATTACACCGGATTCAACACACAGATCTCTAAGGCCTGCATCCTGAAATCTGTTCCCTATGATAGAGAGGAGATTACAGATTGTGTGGAAGACACCCATTCTAATTATAATGTTCTTGAACTTCTCCTGTTTCCAGATAACCTCGGCAGCTTTGGCATAGAGTGCTTGATCAAACACACACACAATTCTGTTAAGCTTCAGGGTCTGCATGATGGCATGTGTTTGCTCCAAGACTTCATTCACAGTGGACATGGCTGTTGCAGGAGCATTGATAGTGGGCAGGTAGCTTACAGTGTCCTGGGCCACTACAATGTCGCTGCGGATTTTTATGTTGAACCCAGTCCAACTGCTGGTGGTCTGATCCTCATGGTCTGACATTCTAGCCAGAAGCCAGATATGGTTTTTGGTTTTTGAATCCTGGACCTCCTTGGTAGTGTTAACATTCGAAGTCTCAATCCTGGGTGGCTCTCCCCGCTGCCCAACATTGTATATCGGTAGCATTAATTCTGTCAGAGTTATGCTTCTTTTGTTCGACTTGGTTACATCTGGCAGGACTTTCTTTGTCACAGAGCATGCAACATTGGACTGAACAGCAATGCCATTGACTCTATGAGATGTACCTGCTCCACTTAGTGTCTCCTCAAGTCTGTCAATGTTATCCCAGGCCAGGGTTGTGAACACACCTGGGTAGATACTTGCTGGCATTGGGATGTCATCCTTTGAACATTCCAACTTCTGGATACAAAGGGCTGTATCGATCTCCTCAGCCATTGAATATGACACACAGTGGCCAAGACGATTCAGAGTTCGAATCAGTTCTGTATTGCCGGTCAAAGACTTAACTGCAAAGGATAGCAGTACGTGCTTTGGTGGCTTTGTCTTTCCATTGGTAACAGCAAAAACCAAGTCACTGCCGAAGGATGTGGCAAGACGTTGAGCTCTTTCACAGGTAGTTTGGCACTCACAATCTCCTGTAAGCAGGGTTTGCAGGAATTGAGTGACTAATGCAGGAACGACATTCTGATCTGTATTGGGAGGCCATGGCTGACTCACATCTTGCTTCTTGATCTCATTCCTTAGCTGCATTGCTGCTTTGGTTACGATATCTCCAGAGTTAGCAGCTCTTGCTTCTTGCAGATCTTTTGTCATGCTGTGTACTTGCCGGACAAGGTCGTCCATTGATAGGCTACATGGATAGACTAGAAGCTTACCTTTCTCATCTGAGAGAAAGCGGAGTGATTCCCCAATCTCTGTTTCAAGTTTTCGTCGAACATGTTTCTTTGTCGATGGTTTCAGTTGGATGATACCACGGGATATCATTAATCTCTCAAGCCTAGATGTGAGGTTTATCATAGGCAGTACTTCTGGGTTTGGGAACAATTTAGTCCTTATATACAAGAAGAGTTCTTCAAGGGCCTCTTTCTCTGCCTCTTCGTAGCGTACTTCCTCGCTTTCGACCTGATTTTCAGCTGCACTAGACCTACAGGCCACTTGGGAATCATCTTTTGTGAATAGTTTGTAGCACGACTTGTGGTAGTGCCCCTCTGCAGCAACAAGGTCTCTGCTAAGTAAACCAAGTATTCTCTGTGTGCCTTTCCTTATCGCTGCTCTGCGGATCGTCTCATCTGCTCGTAGCTCAACACACTGGACAATTGGCTCCCTTGTTTGTTTTCCTTTTAGGTACTTGCTTGACTTCTCACAGAAGATACATACTTTGGCATACACCCTGCTATCACTGGGGGCACCCCTCGGTAGCTTCCTCATGGAGATTTTGCTTGCTGTTTCGACATTGACACCCTTGCCAAGGATAGAATCCAGTGACTTCTTCATTGTAAAGATACTACGACATTTACGGTGATATTGTATGTGTGGTATTTCTCCTTCTTCAAGGCCCTTAGCTGCTACCAGGACTGATTCATGCTGCCTGATCTCTGCAGCCCTAAGCAATGTTTTCCAGGAGTCCAAATCCTTAAGGGACGCCAGATCATCGCTGTCATCATTAGAGCAGTGTATGATACAGTCGATCCGTGATTTCTTCCTTGCTGGTACTTCCATCATGCCGTTAGATAGTCAGTAAACACCTGCAAACACAAAGAAAAACATTAAAATTTTATTTACCGTATTTCCTGGCGTATAAGACGACTTTTTAGCCATGAAAAACATGGCTCCAAGAGGGCGGTTGTCTTATACGCCGAATACAGCCGCCGGGGGGAAAGGCCGCCGCGCAGGGAAGGAGGAGGCAGGGGCCCACCTTCATGAGGCGCTCGTTCTTAGAGCTGGGAGCGCTGGTGCTAGGTGACTGTTCCCCCTCTCTCCACAAGTTCCTTACCAGCAGCAGCACACAGTACAGGACTACAGGACCTGTGGTGATGTCACGGCCATGTGATCAGTCACAAGCCTGGGAGGTGTCAGCCTCTACAGAGGGAGATAGGAGCTCTGCAGAGAAGACCGGAGAGTCCTGTTCAGCACAGAACGTGTATGTGTCAGTGTGTGTGCGTGTGTTGGGGCACCTCAGGGTGTCTTCAAATGTGACATAGCCCCCTAGATTTCTTCCAGTAAAATTTGCACTCCAAAAGTCATTTGGCGCTCCTTCCCTTCCGAGGCCTGCCGTTCCCCAATACTGCAGTGTACGACAACATATCGGGTGTTGTTGTGTTCGGGAGAGATTGGTGAACAAATAGTGGGGTGCATTTTTTGCTGGTACACCTCTTAAAAATAAAAAAATGAGCCTAAAATGACACCTTCATGTAAAAAATGCACTTTTTCCATTTTCTCAACCAAGTGTTTCCAACTACTGTGAAACACTGGTTGGGTCAAAGTGGTCACTATACCCCCTAAAAGATTCCTTGGGGGTGTAGTTTCCAAAATAGGGTCACTTTTTGGGGTTTCCACTGTGGGGGTACCTCAGGCAGCCTTCAAATGTGACATGGCCCCCTAGATTTCTTCCAGTGAATCCGCCACCCAAAAACCACATAGCGCTCCTTCCGTGTTGAGCTGTGCTGTGTGCCCATACTTTAGTTTACGAGTACATGTGGGGTGTTTCTATAAACTGCAGAATTAGGGTAACCAAGTTTGGGTTTGCCGTTAACCCTTGCTAGGTTGCAGGTAAAATTGGATTACAATGTAATATCTGGAAAAAAAATGAAATTTTGAAATTTCGCCTTCATTCTGCTAAAATTCCTGTGGAACACCTAAAGGGTTAACAGTTTTTAAAAATGAGTTTTGAACAGCTTGAGGGGTGTAGTTTGCAAAATGGGGTAATTTATGGGTGGTTTCTGTTATGTAAGCCCCTTAAAGTGACTTCAGAAGTGACTTGGTCCTTTGAAAAGTGGGTTTTGCTGTAAATGTGAAAAATTGCGCATAAAACTATAAGCCCTATTACGTCGTAAAACAATAAGGTTTCATTTTCAAAATGATGCCAATATGAAGTAAACATGTGGGGAGTGTAAATTAATAACTATTATGGGGGGTATCAGTATTTTTGTAAAAAGCAGAGAATTTCAAAGTTAAAAAATTGCCGATTTTTCCAAAATTTCCGAATATTTAGCATTTTTTTATATAGAAAGGTAAAATATATTGACTCCCATTTAGCACTGACGTGAAGTACAATATGTCACGAGAAAACAATCTCAGAATGGCTTGGATAGGTGAAAGCGTTCCAAAGTTATTAGCCCATGAAGTGGCACAGGTCAGATTGGCTTAGGCACTTGGGTACAAATAGGCCTAGGGCTGAAGGGGTTAATAAGCTACGTATATGTAAGGGCTATCATATCAAAAAATAAACTACAGACATGCATCTACCTAAAAATACCAAAGAAAATTAGTCACTCCGGGTGGTACCG